>NC_081366.1:11302214-11525779 GCF_030684315.1 Stegostoma tigrinum | reverse complement strand
CCCGTCCCACCCCCACCTCCGTCCCACCCCACCTCCGTCCCCCCTCCGTCCCACCCCCCCCTCCATCCCACCCCCCATCCATCCCCCCGCCCCACCCCCCCCTCCATCCCATCCCCCCGCCCCACCCCCCCTCCATCCCACCCCCCCCTCCATCCCATCCCCCCGCCCCACCCCCCCTCATCCCCCCGCCCCACCCCCCCTCATCCCCCCGCCCCACCCCCCCTCATCCCCCCGCCCCACCCCCCCTCATCCCCCCGCCCCACCCCCCCTCATCCCCCCGCCCCACCCCCCCTCATCCCCCCGCCCCACCCCCCCTCATCCCCCCGCCCCACCCCCCCTCATCCCCCCGCCCCCCCTCTCCATCCGCCCGCCGCCTCCATCCCCCCCTCCCCCTGCCTCCTCCCCCCCTCCCCCTGCCTCCTCCCCCCCTCCCCCTGCCTCCTCCCCCCCTCCCCCTGCCTCCTCCCCCCATCCCCCTGCCTCCTCCCCCCATCCCCCTCTCCTCCATCCCCCCGCCCCCCCTCCAGTCCGCCCCCCCTCCAGTCCTCCCCCCCGCCCCCCCTCCAGTCCGCCCCCCCTCCAGTCCTCCCCCCCGCCCCCCCTCCTCCATCCCCCCGCCCCACCCCCCCTCCTCCATCCCCCCGCCCCACCCCCCCTCCTCCATCCCCCCGCCCCACCCCCTCTCCTCCATCCCCCCGCCCCACCCCCTCTCCTCCATCCCCCCGCCCCCCCTCCTCTCCTCCATCCCCCCGCCCCCCCTCCTCTCCTCCATCCCCCCGCCCCCCCTCCTCTCCTCCATCCCCCCGCCCCCCTCCTCTCCTCCATCCCCCCGCCCCCCTCCTCTCCTCCATCCCCCCGCCCCCCGCCTCTCCTCCATCCCCCGCCCCCCAGCCTCTCCTCCATCCCCCGCCCCCCAGCCTCTCCTCCATCCCCCGCCCCCCCATCCATGCCCCCCTCTCCTCCATCCCCCCGCCCCCCCCTCATCCATGCCCCCCTCTCATCCATGCCCCCCGCTCCTCCATCCCCCCGCCCCCCCCCTCATCCATTCCCCCCGCCCCCCCCTCATCCATTCCCCCCGCCCCCCCCTCATCCATTCCCCCCGCCCCCCCCTCATCCATGCCCCCCGCCCCCCCTCATCCATGCCCCCCGCCCCCCCCTCATCCATGCCCCCCGCCCCCCCCTCATCCATGCCCCCCGCCCCCCCCTCATCCATGCCCCCCGCCCCCCCCTCATCCATGCCCCCCGCCCCCCCCTCATCCATGCCCCCCGCCCCCCCCTCATCCATGCCCCCCGCCCCCCCTCATCCATGCCCCCCGCCCCCCCTCATCCATGCCCCCCTCATCCATGCCCCCCCGTCTCCTCCGTCCCCCGCCCCCCCCTCTCCTCCGTCCCCCCGCCCCCCCCTCTCCTCCGTCCCCCCGCCCCCACCTCTCGTCCGGCCCCCGCCCCCCCCTCTCGTCCGTCCCCCCGCCCCCCCCTCTCGTCCGTCCCCCCGCCCCCCCCTCTCGTCCGTCCCCCCGCCCCCCCCTCTCGTCCGTCCCCCCGCCCCCCCCTCTCGTCCGTCCCCCCGCCCCCCCCTCTCGTCCGTCCCCCCGCCCCCCCCTCTCGTCCGTCCCCCCGCCCCCCCCTCTCGTCCGTCCCCCCGCCCCCCCCTCTCGTCCGTCCCCCCGCCCCCCCCTCTCGTCCGTCCCCCCGCGCCCCGCTCTCCTCCGTCCCCCCGCGCCCCGCTCTCCTCCGTCCCCCCGCGCCCCGCTCTCCTCCGTCCCCCCGCGCCCCGCTCTCCTCCGTCCCCCGCGCCCCGCTCTCCTCCGTCCCCCCGCGCCCCGCTCTCCTCCGTCCCCCCGCGCCCCGCTCTCCTCCGTCCCCCCGCGCCCCGCTCTCCTCCGTCCCCCCGCGCCCCGCTCTCCTCCGTCCCCCCGCGCCCCGCTCTCCTCCGTCCCCCGCCCCCCTCTCCTCCGTCCCCCGCCCCCCCTCTCCTCCGTCCCCCCGCCCCCCCTCTCCTCCGTCCCCCCGCCCCCCCTCTCCTCCGTCCCCCCTCTCCTCCGTCCCCCTCCGTCCCCCCCCTCCCCTCCGTCCCCCCCCTCCCCTCCGTCCCCCCCCTCCCCTCCGTCCCCCCCGCCCCCCCTCGCCTCCGTCCCCCCCGCCCCCCCTCGCCTCCGTCCCCCCCTCGCCTCCGTCCCCCCCTCGCCTCCGTCCCCCCCTCGCCTCCGTCCCCCCCTCGCCTCCGTCCCCCCCGCCCCCCCCTCGCCTCCGTCCCCCCCGCCCCCCCCCTCGCCTCCGTCCCCCCGCCCCCCCCCTCGCCTCCGTCCCCCTCGCCTCCGTCCCCCTCGCCTCCGTCCCCCTCGCCTCCGTCCCCCTCGCCTCCGTCCCCCGCCCCCCCTCGCCTCCGCCGCCCCCGCCCCCCCTCGCCCCCGCCCCCCCTCGCCCCCGCCCCCCCTCGCCCCCGCCGCCCCCGCCCCCCCTCGCCCCCGCCCCCCCTCGCCTCCGCCCCCCCTCTCCTCCGTCCCCCCGCCCCCGCCCCCCCCTCACCTCCGCCCCCCCCTCGCCTCCGCCCCCCTCGCCTCCGCCCCCCACTCGCCTCCGCCCCCCCCTCGCCTCCGCCCCCCCCTCGCCTCCGCCCCCCCCTCTCCTCCGTCCCCCCGCGCCCGCTCCCCCCTCGCCTCCGCCCCCCCTCTCCTCCGTCCCCCCGCCCCCGCTCCCCCCTCTCCTCCGTCCCCCCGCCCCCGCTCCCCCCTCTCCTCCGTCCCCCCGCCCCCGCTCCCCCCTCTCCTCCGTCCCCCCGCCCCCGCTCCCCCCTCTCCTCCGTCCCCCCGCCCCCGCTCCCCCCTCTCCTCAGTCCCCCCGCCCCCGCTCCCCCCTCTCCTCAGTCCCCCCGCCCCCCCCTCTCCTCCGTCCCCCCCGCCCCCCCCTCTCCTCCGCCCCCCCCGCCCCCCCCTCTCCTCCGTCCCCCCGCCCCCCCCTCTCCTCCGTCCCCCCGCCGCCCCCCTCTCCTCCGTCCCCCGCCGCCCCCCTCTCCTCCGTCCCCCCGCCCCCCCTCTCCTCCGTCCCCCCGCTCCCCCTCTCCTCCGTCCCCCCGCTCCCCCCTCTCCTCCGTCCCCCCGCTCCCCCCTCTCCTCCGTCCCCCCGCTCCCCCCTCTCCTCCGTCCCCCCGCTCCCCCCTCTCCTCCGTCCCCCGCTCCCCCCTCTCCTCCGTCCCCCCGCTCCCCCCTCTCCTCCGTCCCCCCGCTCCCCCCTCTCCTCCGTCCCCCCGCTCCCCCCTCTCCTCGTCCCCCCGCTCCCCCCTCTCCTCCGTCCCCCCGCCCCCCACCCCCTCCTCCGTCCCCCCGCCCCCCCCTCCTCCGCCCCCCCCTCCTCCGCCCCCCCGCCCCCCCCCTCCTCCGCCCCCCCGCCCCCCCCCTCCTCCGCCCCCCCGCCCCCCCTCTCTCCCCCCCCCCGCCCCCCCCTCTCCTCTGCCCCCCCGCCCCCCCCTCTCCTCTGCCCCTCCGCCCCCCCCTCCGCCCCTCCGCCCCCCCTCCGCCCCTCCGCCCCCCCCCTCTCCTCCGTCCCCCCGCTCCCCCCTCTCCTCGTCCCCCCGCTCCCCCCTCTCCTCCGTCCCCCCGCCCACCCCCTCCTCCGTCCCCCCGCCCCCCACCCCCTCCTCCGTCCCCCCGCCCCCCCCTCCTCCGCCCCCCCCTCCTCCGCCCCCCCCTCCTCCGCCCCCCCGCCCCCCCCCCTCCTCCGCCCCCCCGCCCCCCCCCCTCCTCCGCCCCCCCGCCCCCCCCCCTCCTCCGCCCCCCCGCCCCCCCCTCCTCCGCCCCCCGCCCCCCCCCTCCTCCGCCCCCCGCCCCCCCCCCCCCTCCTCCGCCCCCCCGCCCCCCCCTCTCCTCTGCCCCCCCGCCCCCCCCTCTCCTCAGCCCCCCCGCCCCCCCCCCTCCTCTGCCCCCCCGCCCCCCCCTCCGCCCCTCCGCCCCCCCCTCCGCCCCTCCGCCCCCCCCTCCGCCCCTCCGCCCCCCCCTCCGCCCCTCCGCCCCCCCTCCGCCCCTCCGCCCCCCCCTCTCCTCCGTCCCCCCGCCGCCCCCCTCTCCTCCGTCCCCCCGCCGCCCCCCTCTCCTCCGTCCCCCCGCCGCCCCCCTCTCCTCCGTCCCCCTGCCCCCACCTCTCCTCCGCCCCCCCGCCCTCCTCCGCCCCCGCCCTCCTCCGCCCCCCGCCCTCCTCCGCCCCCCCGCCCTCCTCCGCCCCCCCGCCCTCCTCCGCCCCCCCGCCCTCCTCCGCCCCCCGCCCTCCTCCGCCCCCCCGCCCTCCTCCGCCCCCCCCCTCCGTCCCCCCCCCCCTCCTCCGTCCCCCCCCCCTCCTCCGTCCCCCCCCCTCCTCCGTCCCCCCCCCTCCTCCGTCCCCCCCCCTCCTCCGTCCCCCCCCCCTCCTCCGTCCCCCCCCCCTCCTCCGTCCCCCCCCCTCCTCCGTCCCCCCCCCTCCTCCGTCCCCCCCCCCCCTCCGTCCCCCCCCCCTCCTCCGTCCCCCCCCCTCCTCCGTCCCCCCCCCTCCTCCGTTCCCCCCCCCCTCCGTCCTCCGTCCGTCCCCCCCTCCGTCCTCCGTCCCCCCCCCCTCCGTCCTCCGTCCCCCCCCTCCGTCCCCCCGCCCCCCCCCCCTCCGTCCCCCCGCCCCCCCCCCTCCGTCCCCCCGCCCCCCCCCCTCCGTCCCCCCGCCCCCCCCCTCCGTCCCCCCGCCCCCCCCCCCTCCGTCCCCCCGCCCCCCCCCCTCCGTCCCCCCGCCCCCCCCCTCCGTCCCCCCGCCCCCCCCTCCGTCCCCCCGCCCCCCCCCTCCGTCCCCCCGCCCCCCCCCCTTCCGTCCCCCCGCCCTCCTCCGTCCCCCTGCCCTCCTCCGTCCCCCTGCCGCCCCCCTCTCCTCCGTCCCCCTGCCGCCCCCCTCTTTTCCGTCCCCCTGCCGCCTCCCTCTTTTCCGTCCCCCTGCCGCCTCCCTCTTTTCCGTCCCCCTGCCCCCCCCTCTCCTCCGTCCCCCTGCCCCCCCCTCTCCTCCCCCCCCGCCCCCCCCTCTCCTGCCCCCCCCTCTCCTCCCACCCCCCTGCCCCCCCCTCTCCTCCCCCTGCCCCCCCCCTCTCCTCCCCCTGCCCCCCCCCTCTCCTCCCCCTGCCCCCCCCTCTCCTCCCCCTGCCCCCCCCCCCTCCTCCCCCTGCCCCCCCCCTCTCCTCCCCCTGCCCCCCCCCTCTCCTCCCCCTGCCCCCCCCCCTCTCCTCCCCCTGCCCCCCCCCTCTCCTCCCCCTGCCCCCCCCCTCTCCTCCCCCTGCCCCCCCCCTCTCCTCCCCCTGCCCCCCCCTCTCCTCCGTCCCTCCGCCCCCACCTCTCCTCCGCCCCCCCTGCCCGCCCCCCGCCCTCCCCCGCCCCCCCGCCCTCCCCCGCCCCCCCGCCCTCCTCCGCCCCCCCGCCCCCCCGCCCTCCTCCGCCCCCCCCGCCCTCCTCCGCCCCCCCCCGCCCTCCTCCGCCCCCCCGCCCTCCTCCGCCCTCCTCCGCCCCCCCCGCCCGCCCCCCCCCCGCCCCCCCCCGCCCTCCTCCGCCCCCCCCGCCCTCCTCCGCCCCCCCGCCCTCCTCCGCCCCCCCCGCCCTCCTCCGCCCCCCCCGCCCTCCCCCGCCCCCCCCGCCCTCCCCCGCCCTCCTCCGCCCCCCCGCCCTCCTCCGCCCCCCCGCCCCCCGCCCTCCTCCGCCCTCCCCCGCTCCCCCGCTCCCCCGCCCTCCCCCGCTCCCCCGCCCTCCCCCGCCCTCCCCCGCCCTCCCCCGCCCTCCCCCCGCCCTCCCCCGCTCCCCCGCCCTCCCCCGCTCCCCCGCCCTCCCCCGCCCTCCGCCCCCCCCGCCCCCCCCGCCCCCCCCGCCCCCCGCCCTCCCCCGCTCCCCCGCCCTCCCCCGCCCTCCCCCGCCCTCCCCCGCCCTCCCGCCCCCCCGCCCTCCTCCGCCCCCCCCGCCCTCCTCCGCCCCCCCCGCCCTCCTCCGCCCCCCCCGCCCTCCTCCGCCCCCCCCGCCCTCCTCCGCCCCCCCGCCCTCCCCCGCCCTCCCCCGCCCCTCCCCCGCCCCCCTCCGCCCCTCCCCCGCCCCCCCTCCGCCCCCCCCCCCGTCCCCCTCCGCCCCCCCCCGTCCCCCCGCCCCCCCCCGTCCCCCCGCCCTCCTCCGCCCCCCCCGCCCTCCTCCGCCCCCGCTCTCCTCCGCCCCCCCCCGCTCTCCTCCGCCCCCCCCCGCCATCACTCCCCCCCGCCATCACTCCCCCCCGCCATCACTCCCCCCCGCCATCACTCCCCCCCCCGCCATCACTCCCCCCCCCCGCCATCACTCCCCTCCTCCGTCTCCCCCCCCTCCCTCCTCCGTCTCCCCCCCCTCCCTCCTCCGTCTCCCCCCCCTCCCTCCTCCGTCTCCCCCCCCCCTCCCTCCTCCGTCTCCCCCCCCCTCCCTCCTCCGTCTCCCCCCCCCTCCCTCCTCCGTCTCCCCCCCCCTCCCTCCTCCGTCTCCCCCCCCCTCCCTCCTCCGTCTCCCCCCCCCGCCCTCCTCCGTCTCCCCCCCCCCGCCCTCCTCCGTCTCCCCCCCCCGCCCTCCTCCGTCCCCCCCCCCGCCCTCCTCCGTCCCCCCCCCCCGCCCTCCTCCGTCTCCCCCCCCCCCGCCCACCTCCGTCCCCCCCCCCCGCCCACCTCCGTCTCCCCCCCCCCCGCCCACCTCCGTCTCCCCCCCCCCGCCCACCTCCGTCTCCCCCCCCGCCCACCTCCGTCTCCCCCCCCCCGCCCACCTCCGTCTCCCCCCCCCGCCCACCTCCGTCTCCCCCCCCCGCCCACCTCCGTCTCCCCCCCCCGCCCACCTCCGTCTCCCCCCCCCCCCGCCCACCTCCGTCTCCCCCCCCCCGCCCACCTCCGTCTCCCCCCCCCCGCCCACCTCCGTCTCCCCCGCCCACCTCCGTCTCCCCCCCCCGCCCACCTCCGTCTCCCCCCCCCGCCCACCTCCGTCTCCCCCCCCCCGCCCACCTCCGTCTCCCGCCCACCTCCGTCTCTCCCCCCCCGCCCACCTCCGTCTCTCCCCCCCCCGCCCACCTCCGTCTCCCCCCCCCCCCGCCCACCTCCGTCTCCCCCCCCCCCCGCCCACCTCCGTCTCCCCCCCCCCCCCGCCCACCTCCGTCTCCCCCCCCCCCGCCCACCTCCGTCTCCCCCCCCCGCCCACCTCCGCCTCCCCCCCCCGCCCACCTCCGCCTCCCCCCCCACCTCCGTCTCCCCCCCCACCTCCGTCTCCCCCCCCACCTTTCTCCCCCCTCCCCCACTTCTGCCCCCAAATCCCACTCCTCACCCAAAACCCACTCCCCCGCCAGTCACACCCCCTCCCAAATCCCCACTTCCCTCCCCCCATCTGTATTTTACTGAAATGTTTAATTGGTATTGTCTGTGTAAGGTTAAGAAGAGCAAGAAGTGGAACTGCAAGTTGTGCGAAGCAAAACAGTCAGTGCTGAAGGTGAGGATGTTGATTTTATAGTGCAGAATGGAGGAAGAACCTCCACTTGATCCAAGGGACTTAAAATAACATAATTAGCAAAAAGCCAGGCAGAAGGCAAAAGGTCTGAGAATAAAGTAGCAGGTCTGTATGGATCTGTCTGTTAAAATCTGACAACACAGGAGAAGCCTGTGCTAACGCTTTCAAAAAACACTGCCCAGCCACTCTTCCCAACCCCCCCCACCACCACCCTGCAGTATGCACACTTTAACTAATATACATATACACAGCCCATGAGAGACAATTGTCTTTTTCAACTCTTTTCCAATAGCTGACAAGTCTGTGCAAATGATGAAGTCAAAAAAATTCAAATTCATCAGTCGAACTAATTTGTTTGCCTCAAAGTTGAGTTCTAAATATTATCCCCCTTTTAGTCCTTTTACCAAATATCCTTATCTCAAATGTAGTCAACAGACAATCATTGAAATATAATAGAGTGCTCATATCTCTGTCTGTCGTAGCCCATTGGGAACAGCCTTTTTATCTCTGAATCAAACAAATCCGGCTGATACATCCATGCAATCCAAAAGGAGTGCTGCACTGTCAGAGGTGCCGTTTTTAAGTGAGACATTAAATCAAGGCCTATATCCATTCCCTCAGCTGTATGTGAAACATTTTATGATACCTCTTGGAGAAGAGCAGTCACTTGTCCCTGGTGCACTGACCAATATCTGTGACTCAGCCAACATCAGTAAAAATAGATGATGGGTCTAGGTCTGAGACGTCAGCTTTTGTGCTCCTGAGATGCTGCTTGGCCTGCTGTGTTCATCCAGCCCCACACTTTGTTATCTCGGATTCTCCAGCGTCTGCAGTTCCCATTATCTCTGATCTGGTTATTTATCTCTGCTGTTTGTGAGACTTCTCATATGCTAATTGGCTGCTACACTTCCTGCATTACAGCAGTGAATGAATGAAGTGTTTTGGTTGTTGTTAAAGGTTTTGGGAATATCCTAAGGTTACAAAGGATGCTGTAAAATTGCAGTTTTTCTCCATCTCTCCTGGATTTGATTTTTCCTCCTGAGTTATGATTTGACATGATATCTCCCCAGATATATGGCCAGGGCTCGGGTGCTGACTGTCGACGACATGTGCAGAAGTTGAACATGCTGCAGGGGGAAAGGATGCAGGCAATGGAAGCAGCTGCTTGGTAACCTCACTTTTACTTTTCCTTGTGTTTCCTGGATTGATTAAATAATCTATAGAATGATACAGTGCAGAAGAAGGCTTTCAGATTGGAGCAGCTGCATAGGCTGTTTGAAAACTGGTCAATTAGTTTGTTCTTCCCTGCCCTTTCTCAATAGACTTGTAGATTTTTCTTCCTGAAATATATATTCAGTTGTCTTTGAACATTGCTGTTGAGTCTGTTTCAGGCAGTGCATCGTCTATCATAGCTGGCACGAAAACATCTTAACCCTTTTGGTCATTAGCCAGAGCTGAATGCCAATTACTCAACCCAGTCTTAATGATTCTGAGTTTTTACCATTTGTTAACCATTGCCAAGAATCCCAGAATGGAAACAGAGTGCTGAAGGAAGTGTAGTGCAAACGTTTTTTGAGGGTGACCAATTTTCTCAAGTGCCAATGTTTAATTTTCAAGTGCTCCTTTCTCAGACTCACCAACTATTTATCAGGTGATTGTGACAATGTATTCAATATTTGTGTTGCGTATGCAGTGTTTGGACCTCAATAATAATTAGAAAAATTCATCAGTACCCTTGATATTTAAGAACCCTCCCTGAAACGAAAAGCCACATCTGGTAAGGAAATCATTAATTTCTTAGGCACTACCATGTTTAAATTGGCACAAGACATACACAAGTGAGCAAAAGTTCAGTGTTTGAATAAATGACACTCCTCTGCACAGAAGTCATCCTGAGACTGTACCTGAGATAATAGGAGCTGCAGATGCTGGAGAATCCAAGAAAGCAAAGTGTAGAGCTGATAAACACAGCAAGCCAAGCAGCATCTTAGGAGCACAAAAGCTGCCGTTTCGGGCGTAGACCCATGAAGGCCTGCTGTGTTCATCCAGCTGTACACTTTGTTTTCTGAGACTGTATCTCCTGGTTCCAGACACACCACCAAGGTGAAGCATCCTCTCTGCACTTAGTTTGTCCAATCCTGTTAGAATTTTATATATTTCAATCAGATCCCCTGTCTTTCTCCTCCGCTCTACAAATTGCTCCTCATTGGATTATTTTAATTCTGTGATCTTTGGTTACTGAACCACTGATCAGAGCAAATAGTTTTTTCCTACTTGGTCTGTCAAAATTCTTTATAATTTAGAACACGCCACTTGGAGCATCCCATAGATCTCTATCTGCTTTAAGGAGAAGAATCCTGGTTAGTAGAATTTCTTCACATAACTGAAGTCTTTCACATTTGGCAACCTGACAGCAAATCTCTTTCTGTATTCTTTCCAGTGCTTTGACATAATTCCTAAAATGTGGTTCCAAAATAGGGTACAGTAGTTGAGCTGAGGCCTAAATGGAAATATTCATTATGCAGTATCAATCTCTCAAAGGCATGTTGAGGTGTGATTCCATAGGGTTTAGCCCTCCCCCATATTCCCTCTTATAAGTGAGTTTGTTTGACTGTGAATTATTCCTGCCCTCAATATAAATCCACAAATTCCAGCAAAACGTGGTGAATAGCATTTGGGACCGGGGATCTTTGATTTATAGAGTTAATGAGAATCGCAACCAGACCAAGTAAGTAAGGCAGGTTCCCTTCCTTAAAGTCATAAGTGAATGTGTAGGATATTTAAAACAATCTGGCAGTTTTTAGTTTTATCTGTAACATTCCAATCAATCAGATTTAGTTTCACAATCAGAGGTTGTTAAATTGAATTGAGATTGAGTTTATACTTCTAATTTATGGTTTGCTGGTTCACAATCATTGACTTGCTCACCTCATCTTTCATTTTATTTTCAGTTTTGGTGGCAGGTCCATTAAGGAACCAAAATGTGCAAACACTGACTGCAATTCTGAAAGACTTTGTACAGTGAATGAGCAGGTGAGAGAGTTCCAAATGAGAGGTCGGCTTAATTCATTGGCTCTCCACCCTAACTGATCCAAATTCATTTTGGTGCTTTGCAAAACCTGTAGCTGCTGACTTGTATTTCATGTTGCATGTCTAACAGTGAATATTGGTTGGACGCGGCTTCCATCTATAGTAAATTATAATACTTGCCAATACCAAGTTCAGTATGGGCAGTCTGGAATTTCAAACTGTTTCTGTTCTGCGGTCTGTTCACAAGTCAATTTGTATGTAAGTGGAAACACAAAGCATGACACTGTAAAGGAGTAGTTTGTAAATACAGAAAATGTTTGTATGTGAAATCTTTAAGATTACACCCTTGTTTGAGATTGTTCAAAAGTATGAGCATTTGTAAGTTGGATTTTCCTAAATTGGGGGCACTCTGTATGAGTCAACTCATTTGATATTCAAGGGGATCTTGATGGCCTTGTCCATGAGTCACTGAAAACTAACATGCAGATGCAGCAGATAATCAGAAAGGTAAATGGTATGTTGAGATTTAGTACAAGAGTAACGATGTCTTGCTGCAATTATATAGAGCCTTGTGAGACTAGACCTGGAGTATTGTGTGCTGTTTTGACTCCTTATTTAAAGAAGGATATATATGCTGTAGAAGGAGTGCAACTAAAGCTCATCAAATTTATTCCTAGGATAATAGGTCTGACCTGTGAGGAGAAATTTAGGAAACTGGCTTAGCATTCTACATAATCTGAAAGAATGAAAAGTGGTCTCATTTAAGCAGACAGAATTCTTGCAGGGCTCACCGGGGTAGGTGCAGAAAGAATATTTCCCGTCGGTGAGGCCAGGTGTGTCCAGGATCAGGGACATTATTTTCAGAATAAGGGGTCTGCTACTTGGGATTGAGATGAGAAATTTCTTTACTTGGTGGCTGATGAATCTCTTGTACCTCACAGGTGGAGATTCAGGTATGGAGAATGTTCAGGACAGAAATTGTTAGGTTTCTATAGAGGTAAAGGAATCAAGGGATCTGGCGATAATGTAGTAAAGTGGCATTTATGGATCATTGCTGATCTGATTGAGTTGTAAGGCAAGCTGAGAGGCAAATATCTACTACTGCTGCAATCCTATGTTCCTGCTAGTAGAATGAGTGGGCTAGTATAGGTTAAGCTGGGTTTGACAGCAAGTTCCCTTTCCGAAGGAGCTTCGTGAACCATTTGGATTTTTAATGACAGTTCATCTGTAAATCGTCATATTTATTCAAATCCATTTTGTCACTTGGTGTACAAGCTTTGAACTGATGGCCTGACATAGCCACCAGTTGTTCATAGATCATAGAACATTACAGCACAGTACAGGCCCTTCGGCCCTCGATGTTGTGCCGACCTGTCATACCAATCTGAAGCTCATCTAACCTACACTATTCCATGTACGTCCATATACGTCCCATTGTTGTACTGTAATGAATGTTATTTGTGGGACACTGCTGTGAGCAAAGAGACTGATGTTTTTAGCTTGACGGCTGTTGGACTCTGAAAACCAAATCTGACTTTTGAAGCAAGTTATCTTATATGCTTTCATTTCGTACAATTTATAAACTATCTTTATTTTGAAGTGAATCTGTGGGTTGATATGACACACTTGACGTGTTTCTTGCATAATGTACACTCTCTCAGTTGGAGAACTCAGCTAGCAGCCGTTGGAGTGTTTATTTGGACCAGAATCCCATTATTGAGACATCAGATGAGGAAGGAAAAGAGAAAGACATTGTATACACAGATCGCCAGAGGTTCCAGGAAAGCATGAGGAATGCCAACCGGAATAGAAGGTGAGAGGTCAGCCCCTGGCTTAAGCTTAGGCTGGGGCTAGGGGTATTTTGTTGTAGACAGAAGTGGATGAGGTTCAGGGAGTGGAAATTCCTGTTCTTGATAGCTATGTAGTGAGCCACAGTTGACTGTCAGACAAGGTAGGAGCTAACTTGGATGCGACATCCTCATACTTAGTACTTATTGCTATGCTGGAGGAGACTAATTAAGGTGGTGAAGTGGGCTATCCACAAGGTAGGTGGGGGTGTGGAGTTTTTGAGTTGATGAGGATAAAGTGTTATTCAGTTTAAATAATGAGGAAACTGTGTTGGAATGTTTTTCTATCTTCATTCCTAGCAAACATAAAAGGGGATTATGTACCTCAAAGCAACTGGAGCTGTGTGGTAATGGTACTGACAACCAGGAAACAGAATCCTCTCAAACGGCCATGGGTCGCTATCTGGTGAGAATTCGACTGATGTGACTTGTGAAAGACTTGTGATTTTTGCTGGGAAAGCTGGGCTAAATATGATTGCTGAAAACAGTTGGGTTCTCTCTCTCTCTCTCTCTTCCCGTCCCAGCTTGAGTTGCTGTAGGTGTTGTTAAAACCAGGAACAAATTGTTGGATGGCATTGGGGTGGGCGAGAGGGTTTTATTGGCTTTCTTTTCCAATATGCTGTCATTGTCCCTCAATTTCACCAGATGGAGCAAATGACAAGAGTAGCACACCCTTTTCTGTGTGGTAAAGAACACAAAACTCTAGGTAGGACATTGTAACCCTTCTATTGGATCTGTGCTGAGGCCAGTGCTGTATATCTAGATGCAGAAAAAAATTCTGTTTGTGTTCAAGGTATGTAAAATCAAATAGCTTTATCTGCACCCACTTATTTGGCACAGTTTGCTTCCCTAGCACAACAATTTGACAGCGGAGGTCCTAATCTCAGTCTGGAGAAACAATATATGTGGATTTATTTTTCAGCAGTTTCAGCTACCTGGTATGCTCTGCTATTAATACAAACAAGTGAAATGCTGGAAATACTCAGCAGGCCAGGCAGCATCTGTGGAGAGACAGAGTTAAAGTTTCAGGACAAGATGATCTTTCATCAGGGTTCTGGTGAAACAGTGTATCGTTTAATGCAGTGATCTATGCTCAAACATTCCTCATAAGAAAAAAGTCCATTCTGTTGTGTGAAGAAATTTCTCCTTTTGCTCTCTGGGTGGCAATTTTAAATGGATAACCGTTGCCCCTGGATCTTCAACCAAAGGACCTAAACTTAGGTATTTAAATATTAAACCAGAAATATTCAAATTAGGCTGAGTGAACCTGACAAATTTCTATTTAAATTCATAGTTGAAAAATGTGCGATGTCAGCCTTGTTCAGTGGTCAGCACTCTGGCTTTTAACTTATGGGTTCAAGTCCTACAGCAGAATTTTAAAGCATAAAATCTTGGCTGATACCTCATCCATTTCTGAAGGAATAGCGCACCATCAGAGGGCCATCTTTCACATGAGAGGTTTACCCAGGGAGATATCTGGTCTCTCAAGTGGACACAGATTCATGGGTGTACTTTGAGCGACAAGACTATTCTCCCAGATGTCCTGGCCAATATTTTCCCCTCAATCAGAATTTCAAAAAATGGATTATCTGGTCATTATCAGATTGCTGTTTATGGAGTTTGCTGTTGTAAACTGGCTGCTGTGTTTCCTTCATTACGACAGTGACTGATTCTTTTGGGAAATCTTGAGGTTGTGAAAGCCGCTATAGTGAAACAAGGGAAGTCTCTTTATCTAAGATAACGGGAACTGCAGATGCTGGAGAATTCCAAGATAAAATGTGAGGCTGGATGAACACAGCAGGCCAAGTAGCATCTCAGGAGCTCAAAAGCTGACGTTTCGGGCCTAGACCCCTCTCTGATGAAGGGTCTAGGCCCGAAACGTCAGCTTTTGTGCTCCTGAGATGCTGCTTGGCCTGCTGTGTTCATCCAGCCTCACATTTTATTATCTTGGAAGTCTCTTTATCTGTTCACAGATTGCTAACCAACTGAGAGATGTTCACAGCTGGAGTAGTGTGAGAGTACCAATGAGATAGTCTTTAGGAGAGTTAGGCACTGGTGGATTAAGTTTGATGGGAGGTTAGGGGACTAGATGCATGGATTTCAATTCCCAAAATGAACTTTTGTTGTTCTTCATTTCTTTCTGGTGTTTTTCTCTCTCCTAGAAATGTATGAATTCCACACTAACTGAAAGAAGAAACGGGCATCAAGTGACTAGGCATACAGAAAGGAACAACATTTCAAACAGCATACATTTAGAATCCAATCTAGTGACCTCGCTGAATGATGAAAGCTGGTATGGCACAATTAAACAACAGGGTGCACACGCCTCTAGGTGGGATAGATTCCTACCACGTAGTATGACAGAAGACGATGAATTCTTCAGTCAAGGCACTGGTAAAGCTGAGGGGTATCTAACCTGGAAGGGGGCCCAGCCCTCAGCAGATTCTGCTATTGTAAATTACAGAAAAGATGTGGATGGTTTTGCTGGTTTGCGAGTGGCTTGTAATGGCCACCCAAGTTCACTACAAATCACTGAAAGAATTACAGAGGAAACCATGACTTGCTCACTCACTTCTCTAGAACAGGTTGAAGAAGACAGGACTATGCTGAGTTTGCCTGAACCCACTACTGATGTGCACACACTCAGCAGTATTGCATGTGGAGCTGTAACAGAAGAGCATGACCCTTTCTCTGTGTCCATGGATGGTGCTTCTGGAGCTTCATGTGTTCCAAAGTCAGGGTCTCCTTTGGCCCCTCAATCCCTATCATTCTGTCAACTTTCGGTTCGTGAGAAACCTCGTACAGATTTTGGATTTCAGGCTAAGCAAGGCAGCTGCTTTCTCTCGCTCTTTCAGACAGATGAGGATTTTGATGATGCGTGATTTTTGATCCCCCTGCCTTTCAACTGCAGGGTTTTGTGGCTTATAAAATGGGGGCACCTGATGTTATATTATCAGACAAGCAGTGTTACACTGTGATTTTTTACAAACTTGCACCAAATCTGCCAGCACGTTTGCAAGGTTTAATGAAAGATGGAGAGATTATTTCAGGTAATGCTTGTGAGAAACAGCAGTTGGAAATTACAAAGTCTATTCTGTTGTACCCTATCCTGGGATGATATTGTTGCAGAACAGTAGGTTGGTAGTAAGATTTTCCATGATACTGTCACAGATGAGTTCTCCTGAAGCTGGCTATGTTCATTACCAATTCTCTTTGTTTGGGAGATTTTTGTACAGATGGGCTGACTTTTTTTTTAAATGTTATGATTTTTTTTTAAAGAATGAATGTCTGGCTGGTGTATAGCCTCAGATCAGGAAAGATGTTACCTTTTGGAGTTTAGCTTATTGCTCATTAAGTGCTTTTGTTGTCAGATAGTTGTGAATTAAAGCAATCTAAAATAAATTTGAAATGTTTCAGTGGGGCTACTTCTCTTGTTTTAATGCTGTGAAATCTTTGCGAATGTGAATGAACCTAGGAGGATAAACTTCGTTTATTTCTGCTAGCTGCCATAATTCAAGATCACACATCCTCAGATCATTAGGCAGAGCCTTCACATTAGTCATGACCACTTTGAGACACCTCAGTGTTTGGTATATGGCACTCTTGTTACTAAGTTTTCTCTCATAAGGAGTACAGGCTTTGCCAAACAATGAAAAGGTTAAATAAAAATTATCACTGAATTGGCAGAAGATTATCTGCCTGGATGTCCATTAGACAATACAGCAAGTCTATGCAGATCAATCTAATTACTGCCAATCCCATATTTCCCCACCCCCCCCCCCAAAGCCACAGGATGAAAGGCTGTAAACCCTTCTTCAAACATTAAAAGTCACTTCACTACCATGCTAACCATTCAAAAGAATGTGTTAACGTCTTCAAATTGCCCAAGTCAACTTTGACCCCCCAGTAAATAATTCAGAGCTTCTCTTTTTAAAATGCAGCTTTTATTGCAGGGAATAACAAAGTACAGATTAACATTTAACACTAATTTAAAGTGCTTTCCAGGGAGGACAGATGTTCTGAAGTGGAACTGTTGCTTATATAGCACAAGTCATATGGTGCAAATGGGGGATGAAAAAGATTTAGAAGCTCAAATTTTTAAAGACAGTACACTTTCACTTCCAATACTTGGGCAAAAATATCAGCAGTCCTCCTTTTAGTTATTGCCAATTCTCTTCCCTTCACTTTGTATTTGACTGGATGGTAATACCTCAGATTCCAAGCAGAGATTTTAGATTTTTCCCACATTACTGCTGACAAGTGGAGATTGGCAGGCTTACTAGGCACTAACTCCTGCCAGTTGCAGTGGAGTCATGTTTTGTGGTTAACAATTTTAACATCTGGTGTTCAGTCTGTGGTCCCTATCGAGACTGCAACTTATATATTGTTAACATCTTAGCCACTTGTTTCACCCCACTGCAGCTTTCTATGTAGTCCTTTGGGCTGTATTAGTGAAGCAATTACCTGATCTTCATCTTCCCCCACTTAATTTTTTTTGGTCCCAACTACTCATTCATTAGGAGAATCTAATTTTGTTTCTTTCCACTGAAAAAGTGCTCAGCTCAAGCATAGGTTAGTGGTGAATAAAAAGACCCTGCACTAACACCATGAACAGCAACTTTCATCAATTGTAGGGATGTATGCAATAGAAGCCCCAAGAGGGGGGGAAAGAGAAATAGACCCAGTATTTAAAAGCAAACGCTAAATACAGTATATTAAGAATATTAGTGAAGTAACCCCTACTCAGTTCAAATGTGTGTGGAGGATTTTATGAACCAGAGTGAGTTAAAAAAGGTGACAATGCAAATTAAGGTCCAAAACAAAACTGGGAATTCTTTCCCAACCCTGGGAAAATACAGATGTGAGGTCAGATAGGGACCACCGAGAACCTGCACAGCCCTTAGAGCGTTCTAAAATAAAAAATAACATTTTACAGAAAGTGCAATTAAGAGATTATAATTAATTGGGAAAAGCAGCAATCCGATAATATTGAAGCAGAAAATATCCATCAACAAACTTTTTTTTTTTCTTTTTGCAAAGTGATTTATTGGCGAGCCGGCCCTTTTGCAGGTTGCATCGCATCGAGCGCTGCTCCAATGTCACACTGCTTGGTTTGCAAGAGCCGAGTCAACCAACCTCCCTCATCATGGAATCCCATGGACAGCATTTGAGATAGGGCTTCTATCAGACGTGGCTCTGCATCTAGAAGAAAAAAAAAATTCTCATGATAACCAAAACAAGACACTACAAGCATTGGTTCAAGTTTAAAGAAAAATGCAGATGTTCATAGGACAGCTAAATATCTATACAAAAAAACCAAATAGTTCAGATTTCTAGCACGTACAGTTCAAGTGAAAATAGAAAATTGACGTAGTGTAACAATATTTTTATTCAAGAGGAGGTGGGAGCAGAGGGGTGGTCTGTAATAGGGTGGACAGACGAGATTAAGGCCTTTTGTTATTCAATGATGCATCAGGCAAAGAGTGGAAATAAAAAGATTAAAAATGAAATAAGCAAGGGACAGCATAGCCAAGAGGTATTAATTGCTGGACTATTAACCCGTAGACCCAAGTAATGTACTGGACACTGGTTCAAATCCCACCATTGCAAATGGAACTTGAATCCATTAGAAAAAAAAACCGAATTAGGAGTTTAATGATGATTTGTCAGTAAAATCCATATGGTTTACTAATCTATTTCAGTTACCACCTGGTCTAGATCCACTTAATTAGGACCTTCAAGTTAGGACAGAATTCCCAGGCATATGACTGGACTAAAATATCAAAAGGACATGGAATCAAAGTTCAAGAATCCAACCCCACCATGGACCTCAAAGACAAAATGTAAGAGCAAAATGTAGATCATGAACCAGATGCAGGGCAGCATTGCTGCCTCACAGCACCAGGGACCCGGGTTCAACTCCACTCTCCGGCAAGCGTGTGAAGTTTGCACATTCTTCCAGTGTGTGGGTTTCTGCCGGTTGCTCTAGTTTCCTCTCACAGACGAAAGATGCCGAAGTTAGGTGGATTGGCAAGGCTAAAATTACCCAGAGTGTTCAGGGATGCATGTGTTTTAAAAAGAAAAAAAAAGAAAGAGAGAGAGAGAGAGTGTTAGCCATAGGAAATGGTTACAGGGAAAAGGATAGGGGTATGGGTCTGGATGGGATGCTCTTCAGAAGGTCGGTCTGGACTTGGGCCAAAAACAGCCTGTTTTCACATGGTGGAGATTCTATGGAGACAGTTTCTGTTTTTCTCTTCACATTCTAAATCAGAGCTACTAAATATTTGCAGTATTTTCTACTGACTTCAAAGAACTGCCTGATTCTTAAAACCCTCCACTTACCCTGTGGAAGATGAGGGTACAGAGCTGCTTCTCTCAATCCAGTGGGCCCCAGGTCATAGGAACAAGAATCTCGTTGGTGGATTAAGGGTTGCCCTTCCTCATGTTCCTGCAAATTAAGTTGCTCCATCGACTGCAGTTCACCAGTTGATGGATCGACCCCTTTGTCCGAGAGATGAGTCCATTCCTCTTCAATATTACTGTCAACACTGGGAGTCTGTGGGAAATTACAGGAATTTTTAAAGTAACATTTTACATTTAAAGCAGATGTTATTAAATTTACAAACTTTTAAAAATTAACTTCCTAACTCTTAAATAAAGACTTTTAAAAAAAACCATTAATTTAGCACCTGGACTGAAACAGTTATCAAGTTTATCATGCTTTCATATTAGGTCAACTTGGGCATCATTAGGATACCACCCTAACCCCAGAAAGGCATCTGGGTTGGACTTGGAAGAGTGTAGATTTTATTGGCTTTATCAAAAAAAAGTGGCCCAAATGCTCCTTTTGGTTATCAGTGTTCTTGAAAATAGAACTGCCAATCTAGATCAGAGAGAGGTAAAATGAGAGAAATAAAATAGCATTTATGCTGCAACTTTCATGACATTGGGACTAAAGCCCTTCACATCCAAAGTTTCTTTTTTCAAAAAAAAAGACAGCTTTTCTTGTAAAGACTGCATAAAAGCAGCAATGAGACGATGGTCAATTTTTTAAGAATGTGATGATCTGTTGTGAACTAACTATTGGCCCAACATGGGTTTTCAGTTTGCCTAATTTCATCATTCAAGATATGCTCAATTTTCCTTTTAAATTGAGTATATGTATGGCACCTTCAGACCTCAAGAACCAGAGCCAATTTTTCTTATTTGTTCATGGGACATGGGCCTCACTTGCTAGGGCAGCATTTATTACCCATTTCTAAGTGCCCATGGGGAGTTAAAAGGCAATCACATTACTGTGGGTCTGGAGTCACAAGTTGGTCAAATGTAATAAGGATGGCAGATTTCTCTCGGACTACTGTTAGAACATTGTATAATGTTGGAATTAAGGAGTTTAGGGCTGTCTTTTGCTGTTACAACCACAACAGCAGCAAAGAGGTTTAGGCAGATCTTGAGTGATCTTGTCAGGAAGGACATTGCA
This sequence comes from Stegostoma tigrinum, assembly GCF_030684315.1. Taxonomy (NCBI): domain Eukaryota; kingdom Metazoa; phylum Chordata; class Chondrichthyes; order Orectolobiformes; family Stegostomatidae; genus Stegostoma; species Stegostoma tigrinum. Next base: position 11,505,935 of record NC_081366.1, on the reverse strand, counting down.
TATCTGGATAACATTACACAAGTTCCATTTTTTCTGCTGGCCTCTGGAGTGAAAAGAAATGAAGGGGAACATCTATAATCAGGGATGGGAGTATGTTACAGTGTGTTTGAGCCTTTTAAGAAAGTGGATTGTGGAACAATGGGCATCTATTATATTATTACAGTGATGAGCCATGTGAAACAGCTACCACTGTTCAAAAGCCACACTGTAAAACTCTGCAGGGTCTATGTTTGTTTTCTAATAGATGGACATTTTTGGCTGTGAATTTCTGCACTATGGAACAGGAAATGCAGGTTATAGTACTAGTCATTGTTTCTCACCCAACTCTTATCCTCCTACAAGAGTGGTTACCTACTACCACATCTTTGCCATTCTCCAGAGATATGACTCCCAACCTTGCCAGCAACACCATATTTCAAGAATAAATATTAAAGATATCCTCAACCTGAAGATATGGAAGTTTAAAAATCTGTGGGTTTATTTTAAATACCAAGTGAAGTCACTTCCTTTACCTTGTTTTGGGATGCACTGTTTGGGGCGAAGGTCTCGAAGGAACCCTGATTTGTGGCAGTCTGATCCACGTCCATGGCTGCAGTCTCAGTCTGCTCCTGATTGGAGCTAGGAGTTGTTCTGGTCTTGGTCTTGTCAATAGATGATGCACCAGAATGTGCATCGTCACTTGTGGAGCTGGGCTGACTTTCCATGGGGCACCTAGTAGCTTTAAAACGCTGGCCCCTGTGCTCCACATCAATGTCAACATCAATACCTGCAATACAAAGATCAGTTTCTGAGTTGCACGTTTTTAAAATAAATACGTCAATCTTGCAAGCACCAGAGACAGTATAAAAGTGATTTACTGAAACAGAATAGAGATGTTGCCTCCATAAGAAAATATTAGATTAGGGGTACAGAAAGCAGAGGGGTGATCGTAATCTTTAGGATGAATGGGTTTGATGGGATAGATGTAGACAAAACGTTTCCTTTTGTGAAGAAGACCAGAAGTATGTGCCATGAATAAAAAAGGAAATAAATCAAGGCTGGTATCTAGTCACCCACCCAGCTTCCTCAGAGATTGGAGGGTGCGGGGGGGTGGGGGAAGTGAAGAAAGAAAGAGAAATGCTGTTAATTTGGTCCAGTCAGGGAACTCATTCTATGGGAGGTCCCACCTGGCTGACCTCCTTGTAGAAAGATATGTGAACTCTGCACAAAAAAAAGGGGGAGGTCCTTGGGTTGTGGTCCTGAATTTTCATCTTGGTATTACCAGTGGCAGATTGCCATTGCCTTTCCCTCTTGGGACAGGGTGAGAAGGCAGAAGTCTATCCCATCCAGAGCTTGAATCAAAACATGCTGAATGATACTTTGTTACCAATAAATCCAAGAGAACCTCTTTACCAAGAGAATGGTGAACCCGCCAGAGGGTTGATACGAATAGCATACTGCAGTTACGGTTATCCCATTCCCACAAGAGGAGATATATAAAATAGAATGCACTGGTAGGATTAAATGTAGATGGCAACTTGTTTTTTTTACAGAAACGAAGTAGACTGTTTTGATGCTAACAGTAATTGATGAAAACAGGTTTTAAATAAAAACATGCTCAGGCATGTTGTATCTACTGACAATACCCAAGAGCTCCACATCAGGTGAAATGCTCCTGAGGATTTTCCTGCTCCTGTTCCAAGGTGTTTTATTTTTTCGCCAGAGGAAATAGTTATAGATCAATAACTGCAGAGAGAGTGCTATCCAAGTTACAAGTCTGTTTACAAGAATGAGCTCGCAAGCTCGTGTTACAGCTATGACCCCCATGTTGCAAGATGTTTGTCACCATTTAAAGACAAACTGCTCCCTCATCAGGCTAACTAAGTGTTCAGAGCACAGCTAGTGTTCAGAGGGTCCATTCACACAAACCACAAAAGAGGTTCTAAAACCAAGAGACGAGATAGAACCAGAAATTTCTAAACTTACCCAATGGACTGAGCATTGCAGCCACATTTCGTCCCACATTCTTCAGATAGGCCACATTCTGATCTTGTTTCTGACTCCCAGAACCTGCTGCTGTTGCAAAAAAAAACTCAGCTATAGCAGACATTCATCACCATGCCATAAAATCTTTTCAGAATTGCTGAACAGAAACTAAGCAGATGATCACAGGGAAATAAAAACATTTTTCCATCCCTGACCCACACTGAGTGGTGATGTGAAAAATCTTCGAATAAGTCAATACTCTACTTGCAGAAAGAATCTAATTTGGACTGAGAAATCAGCTTCAAAAGGCCACTTTAAATTAACCAAAAAAAAATGTTCCTCATCTTCCATCTGGTTCTTTTGCCAATTATCCTGAAACTGTGCCGTCTGGTTACCGACCTTCTCAGTTTCTCAAGTCAAAACCGTAGAACTTTGAACACCTCTGGTCAAATGTCTCCTTGGTCTGATCCAAAATGTAATCTCAGTCTTTCCATATAATTTGTGCACTTCATCCCTGGTAAAGCCAGCTGCAGTACCTGTAGCGGTTTTTTTTTTAAAAAAAGTGCTTCTGCACTGTACCTTTTCTATAGTTGGGCACAGTTCCTCAGGTACGAAGGAGACTGATTACCTGGAAGTCTGCACCTTGTTTAAAAACAACAAACAACAACCACCTACCTTGCTCAGCTGGAGGAGCCTTTGCAGCAGCTGGCTGCCGTCTACCAGAGCAAGCTGCAGCCTGAGCGAAGGATTCTTGCTGCGCCATAGCCCAGTGGCACAGACCTCCATTTCTCTTCTTGTGGTGCCACATCCCTCGGGGAAACCGCTGCTTGGAACATAAGGAATCAAGTGAGTGCGATTATTCTTTAAAAAAAAATCAGCAACTGTATTATCTGATGGAAGAGGATTAACATATAACCAGCCTTTGTGACTCAATTCATAATTAAACACAACAGGAAACAGTAGCATATGAATCTGCAGTTAAGTGACAAGAAGAAGAAAATGTTTCCTCAGAACATTACATGAATGGTCTGACTTTTTTGCTAATTATTTGAAAAATCAGTGTCTGGTTACCAGCAGTTACCCTGAAAGGCCTAGGAAGATTAGATCACAATATTTGATTTAAGAAAGGTGGTAAGGAAAAACTAGGGAGCTATAGACTGGCAAGCCTGGCATTGCTGGTGGCAGGTTTTTGGAAGGAATCCTGAGGATCAGGATCACATACACTTACAAAGGCAAGGACTTATTAGGGATAGTCAACACGGTTTCATGCCTGGGGAAACCATATCTCTAACTTGATTCAGTTTTTTTTGAAGTAGTAATAAGAGGACTGAAGAGGGCAGAACAGTGGAGGTGACCTACATGGACTTCAGTAAGGCATTCAAAATTCTTCATGGTACATTGGTTAGCAAGGTTAGATCACACCGAATACAGGGAGAACTAGCCATTTGGCTACAGAACTATTCGAAGGTAGAGACTGGGGGGTGATGGTGGAGGGTTGCTTTTCAAGACTGCAGGTCTGTGACCACAAGGATCCATCGCTTTTCATCCTATATGCAAGTGATTTGGATGAGAACATAGGAGATACGATTAATAAGTTTGCAGATGACACCAAAATTGTAGTTGAAGTGGACAGTGAAGAAGGTTACCTCCAACTACAGTGGGATCTTGATCAAATGGACCAAAGAGTGGCAGATGGAGTTTAATTTAGGTAAACGTGAGGCACTGCATTTTGGAAAGGCAGTTCAAGGCAGGACTTACACACTTAAATGGTAAAGTTCCTGGGGAGTGTTATTGAACAAAGACACCTTGAAGCGTAGGCTCATAGTTGCTTGAAAGTGGAGTCACCGGTAGATGAGATCGTGATGCAGGCACTTTGTATGCTTGCCTTTATTAGCAAGTGAATCGAGTATAGCAGTTGGAGGTCATGTTGTGGTTGTACAGGACATTAGTTAGGCCACTTTTGGAATACTGCATGCAATTCTAGTGTCCTTGCAATAGGAAGGATGTTGTGAAACTTGAAAGTGTTCAGAAGATTTACAAGGATGTTGCCAGGGCTGGAGGTTTTGATCTATAGGGAGAGAAGCTGAATAGACTGGGACTATTTTCCCTGCAACGTCAAAGGCCAAGAAGTGACCTTGTAGAGATTCATAAAATCACAAGGGGAAATGGACAGGGTAAATAGGCAAAGTCTTTTCCCTCAGGTGGGCAAATCCAAAACCAAAAAGCATAGGTTTAGAGAGAGAGAGAGAGAGAGAGAGAGGAAAGATTTAATATAGAAAGGACCCAGGAGGCAACTTTTTCCACTCAAAAAGGTGGTGTGTGCATGGAACAGCTGAAGTGGAGGAGGCCATTGCAATTAGAACATTTAAAAAGGCATCTGGATGGATATAGGAATAGGAAGGGTTTAAGAGGGAAATGGGCCCATTGGGCCCACAGATTTATTTATGATATCTGATTGGCATAGACAAGTTAGACCAAAGGGTCTGTTTCTGTTCTGTACACGTTTATGATTCTATGACCACACCTGAGTTCTGCATGCATTTTTTTTGTTCTCCTTACCGGAAGAGGAATGCTGTTTGCATTCTCTGATGAAGAGACATTCATCAGTTTAGGCCCATACGCCAGTGTTTAGATGAACAAGGGAGCATTGACAATGTAGACATAGGGTGTTTCAGGTCATAGTTTAAAGATAAAACGGTATCAGATTTCAAACAGGGATGAGGAGAAATTCTCACTGTCAAAAGGGGCACGAATCTGTGAAATTCAATACTTCAGAATACGGCATTAAAGGTTTGGATCATCCTCAACTCAGCTTCGCTTTTCTGGATACGGCAGATGTTAGGGCACCAAAAAATTTAAAAGGAGATAGACTGATCTTAAAATAGTAGTGAGTTGGAAGACGATAGGAAGCAGGCAGAAAAGCAGGGTTGAACCCAAGATGAGAACAACCATGATCAAGTGAAGCAGGCTTGAGGAGCTAAATTGCCCACTCCTTTTACTTCTTATGTTGTCTTTATGGGAGAAGAAGACAAATTTAATTTTTAATACAACAGAGTTAGAATGATCTGGAATGTAGTACCCAAACAGACAGAGTGGATTCAACTGTTAAATCAAGCAATTGGATATATATATACACTTAAAACAAGGAAGTCTACAAAGCTATGGGGAGGGGAAAAAAGGGAATGGGACAAACAAGAGTACTTCTGCAAGCCAACACAGATGTTGTCCTGCAAGATTTTATGATTCTCCTTTTCTTCCCAGGCTGTACTACTTATCCAGAAAAGCAAAGCTGGGTTGAAGATGATCCAAAATTTTAATGCTCACCAACAAGGCAGCTTGAAATTACCCAATAAGAAATATTTTCCAGGTACACTGATAGTGGCAATGCTGACTTGCTTCACAAGTCATTTCTGCTCCAACACTGGTGGTTGCTTAATAAGCAAGCAGCCACGTAGTCTCCGAAGAACATTACCACTGCTAACCAATCCTCTCCCACCAGAGTCCATACAAGTAATATGAACAAGGATCTCCCAAAAGAACGATAATTTGAGTAAGTTTACTCATTCTTTAGCCTAAACATTACCAATACCTACCACCATGTAATATTACAGTACAGAGGCAAATGTTATTGGCCTCGAGCCTGTAGCAAGACTTTGAGTGAGCCATTTAATTAGTCCTAAGTTCTTGGCCTTTTCCTCCATCTAAGTTTCTCCTCCTGGCAAAACTACCAATCCAATTCCCTTTATATACAATGTTATTGTTGCTTCCCCTACTTTCTTAGTGCATTTCAGTTCACAACAACTTGCTCTATTGTTTTATTTTAAAAAAGTATTTTTCATCACCACCTTAAAAAGGCTGTCTCTCCGGTTATTGACTCTGCAACAGCAAAGTTTGTCCCTTTTTACTTTAATAAACCCTTTAATTTTTGAGCACCACATTCAAATTTCTTCCTAACCTTCCGTTCCAAGGAAAACAATCCCAATTCTTCCCCCAGCAGTCCTCAAACTGAAGTTTCTCATTGCTGGCACCTTTCAGGAGTTGTTTTCCCCCCCCCACTTTGCACCTGCTTCAAAGGTTTGGACATCCTTCTAAAAAAGGTATCCTGCCCACAACAGCCACCATACTTCAGAGTCCTAAACAGTTTTTATTTTTTAAAAATCACAAAAGAGAAATTAAGCACAAATTTAACCAGTGAAATTACTGTCAACTTTAGAACATCTGGAAGTGTATCTGGTTCAGTTAAAAAGTGATTAGATGGTCTCGGAAGTCAAAAACGTGGTGTGCATGGTGATAATTTGCTTTCAAGAATGTAAGCAGATTTGTGGACATCAAACAAAATCACTCAGAATTTGCTGCAGTTTGAGGACTGGTATGTCCAAGAGATGGTAATTGATGTTGTGGTTTTTGGAAAGAACCATATTTATTTACTAAGTAGACACAGTCTCACCTCAAGTGGATGGAAGAATTGAGGAGTCTGCAGGAGCAGCATCTCGTGCTCGTTGTGGAATCCTTTCCCTTTGCAGCCACCGCATAGGTCATAGTCAGGGCAAACAGTGCACTTGTAACGAGGACCAATCACAGGCCCATTACAGGCATCACAAACAATGTTTGGGTGAACTGCCCCAGTTCCCTTCTCCTGGCCATGTTTGCATTCCTTCTTGTCTAGGGTTGTAAAAAATGGGGGAGAGGGGGAGAAAACGTTTGTCATTGCATGGACAGGCTAGAAAATATTACAATAGGAACACAGTCACATAGCTCCATGATTTAATGTTTACAATTTAGTTTAGAATTAAGGTTTTGTTAGAAACAGCCAGACTGCACCTCTATTGATTTTTAATCAGGGTTGCTAGCAGACAACAAAAGGAACAATTAAATCTCTTTAAACTCACAGAATCTAAAATCCCCAATACGTCACCATGGGTAAGAGTTATAATAACCGTGCTGGGCCAGCCTGAATTAATAAAATCATTAGAATTCAGTTTCAGGACATCTGAAATCTGAATACTGGTCTAAGTGAAAAGGCAACCATTTTGGCATTAAGATTGTCTTAAAAGACCAACTGGCAGTGACATCTTCAAGGGAAGGAAACCAGGCCTCCCAATCAGATTTGGGCCAATAAGCAAATCCATTGTTACACTAATGTGGTTAACTTTAAAATGTTTGTTGCCAATTTCAATCCCCCAACTTTAAGTGCTCAAGCTCCAAAACAAGCCTGGTCATGAACAGGAAACAAAATAATTATAGAAATAAGTCACCCATAATTTATAATAATAATTTAAGGCTGGCCATTAGATAATTGAGAAAGCAACTTCCTGTACAAGTATTCAAAAAGTTGCCAAATCTGAATAAAAGGGTAATGGCCCAAACAAAAAAAAAAGTGGAGCACTGCTTTGGATTCATGATTACTCAGAACTGACAAGTATCTCTTTTGGAAGGGAAGGGAGGCTTGAAAATTGGATTATATATTGTTCATTGTCTAAACTAATTTAGACAACGAAGAGAAATATGATGATATCCCACTCAATTGAATTTTGCAACTTTTAGGAGTAGAGAAATCTTTAACAAATATTTAAGTGACTGACTGGAAGGTAGTATGTTTACATGACACCTTTCGCAACATCACAAGCTGCTTTACGAATTACTTTGAAGAACAGCTGTATTCAATTAACAATAATTTGTTACTAGATTCATTGAGAGTAGTGCTACAATATGTTACAGGTCATGAAAACATTCAGCAAATTCAATTTTAGGAGGAGATGTACAGCCCTCTGCCAATTCCAAGTGCTGCCCATGGATTAAACAGTTTATTATAAACACTAGACTTTGGCACAAAGTCTTTCTTCTACACATATTTACACCCAATGGCAACATGGTATGCAGCTAGTGGACCAATTTTATAAACAGCAACCAGTGGTCTTACCTTTGATGTAGATGCGGAAGGTCCCTTCCTTAAGGAAGGACAAAGCCATCATCAGCTCATCATCACTGGAGAATGCAATCATGTCTCCTTCCTCATCTGAAGAAAAGAACCATATATTCAGCTTGAAGGTTCAACTCAGACTTTAAAGTTAAAGTAACAGGTGTTTAAAACAAACAACAAATCAGGAAGGCATAATGTTAACCTTTATGGCTAGGCAGCAGAAGCAGAGAAAACTCAGGACAATCATGGCTTTGAGAGAGACTATATCTGGAACACAGTATACAGTTTTGTCCACCAAACGAAGGCTTCCTAGGTCAATTCCTGGCATAAGACATTTGTCCCATGAGAACAGACCATGTAGAAGCATCTGTACTTTGGTGGTGAACAAGAGGGAATTTCATTGAAACAAAAAAAAAGAGACAGCTCGATAACAGTAGAGGCAGACAGGTCTTTTTTTTTCCCTTGGCTGGGAACCGAGGGTTATGGTCTCAGGATTAGGACTGCATTCAGGAGAAATGCAGTCAGTCATTGAGGGTTGTGAATCCTTAGAAATCATGTTTGGAGGTTGATTCCAGAGTGAGACGCCAGCACCTAACTCTCACTAGTCACCCATCATTCCTTTACTTGGAAAAAGCTTACACAAAAAACACTAACTCTTCAAAAAAAAGATAAAAGTGTGGAGCTGGATGAACACATCAGGCCAAGCAGCATTTTAGGATCACAAAAGCTGCTGTTTTGGGCCTAGACCCTTCATCAGAAAAAGGGGGATGGGGAGAGGGTTCTGAAGTAAATAGGGAGAGGCGGATTGAAGATGGATAGAGGAGAAGATAGGTGGAGAGGAAAGTCTAGGTGGGGAGGAAGTGAGGGGATAGGTCAGTCCAGGGAAGACTGACAGGTCAAGGAGGTGGAATGAGGTTAGTAGGTAGGAAGTGGAGGTGCAGCTTGAGGTGGGAGGAAGGGATGGGTGAGAGGAAGAACAGGTTAGGGAGGCAGAGACCGGCTGGGCTGGTTTTGGGATGCAGGGTGGGGGGAAGAGGGGAGATTTTGAAGCTGGTGAAGTCCACATTGATACCATTGGGCTGCAGGGTTCCCAAGCGGAATATGAGTTGCTGTTCCTGCAACCTTTGGGTGGCATCATTGTGGCACTGCAGGAGTTCCATGATGGACATGTCATCTAAAGAATGGGAGGGGGAGTTAAAATGGTTCATGACTGGGAGGTGCAGTTGTTTATTGCGAACAGAGCAGAGATGTTCTGCAAAGTGGTCCCCAAGCCTCTGCTTGGTTTCCCCAACGTAGAGGCAGCCACACCGGGTAGAATGGATACAGTATACCACATTGGCAGATGTGCAGGTGAACCTCTGCTTAATATGGAAAGTCAGTCATCTTGGGGCCTGGGATAAGGGCGAGGGAGGAGGTGTGGGGGCAAGTGTAGCATTTCCTGTGGTTGCAGGGGAAGGTGCCGGGTGTGGTGGGGTTGGAGGGCAGTGTGGAGCGAACAAGGGAGTCACGGAGAGAGTGGTCTCTCCAAAAGGCAGAGAAGGGTGGGGATGGAAAAATGTCTTGGGTGGTGGGGTCGGATTGTAAATGGTGGAAGTGTCGGAGGATGATGCATTGTATCCAGAGGTTGGTGGGGTGGTGTGTGAGAACGAGGGGGATCCTCTTTGGGCGGTTGTGGACAGGGCAGGGTGTGACACTACCAGCTGCTAGTTTCCCTCCCCTGCCAAGCCTCAGTATCCTGACTTGGAACTATATTGCTATTCTTTTACTGTGACCGAGTCAAAATCCTGGCACTCCCTCCCTAACAGGACGGTGGAGGTAATTATTGCCAGAGGACTGCAGTAGTTCAAAGCAGCGATACACGCTACCTCCTACTCACGATGGATTAGAGACGAACAGTAAATGCTGCCTTGGTTTGCGATGCCCACATCACACTATAAAAACGGATCAAGTGTACAATATTAACCAGACAGTATAAAATTCACGAATATAAAAATAATTGAAAGTCAGAAATATTCCCGATTGTTCTGAAATAAAAAGGTTTTTTTCGCTACGCCAAACCAAAAAAAGCTCAGCAAGCATCGATCTTATAGAAGTCAATAAAACATAGGTATCAAGGAAGGTGATGCTGGCGTTGAAGAGAGTCTGTTCAGGGAATTTCCGCATTCTACCCTGGTCTTACGGCTGATCGACAGATGGGGCTTTGAAAAAAAAAGAGAGAAACACAAATTTGGCTTGTTTTGTTTTAAAACTGACAGAGGCGGAGAAAACCTAAACCGGTTTTTCCAACCATCTCAATTTTCATCCTATCCAATTGAAAACAAATAGTGGAACTGTACAGCGGTGGCAAACAGCTATATAAAAAAACCCCGCAGAATCGCAAGAGTTGCCTTTTACCGACCAGAATATTAAACTATCATTTAGTTACAAGAGCATGAATTTGGAAAGGACGTAAAAGCAAACAAAACACTATCTGGAAAATTTGGCCACACAGAAGTTAGTTTTAAAGTCTCCCTAGGAGTGGGGCAAGAGTCGAGTGCGATTACCTTTGTAATACATCTGAAAGTTCTCGGACCGAAGAGACTGGAAGACACTAGCCACCTTCTTGTACAAATGCTCGAAGCTAGTGGAGACGCCATGATCGACGGCGAAGCGGCGGATCTCCCGGTTTACTTCGTCTTTCCCCAGCAGGTAAGCCTTCACGTTAAAAGCCATGGCTCGGAATCGCTGAGACGGCGTGCGACTGACTACCTCGTTCAGTTACGACGTGCCGAGTAACTCGATACACTTGTGGCGGAAAAAAAATGCCAATGTCGTCGGTGTCGCAGCAAGAAATTGACACACAATCTCGCAAGTTTCCACTTCTCACCACTCAAAAGCAGACTGTAACCCAAGTGTTCCGTGCCGGCCTTATATACACACTCCCCGCCCCTCGAGCAGCGGCTGTTACTCAGCACAAAGCCTGGCCTTTTCCGTGCTTCATCTACGAGACCAACTCCTCCTGTATACGGAGCTGACGTCGCTTCTGTATTCCTAATGAAGGGGGGATTGCGACCATCGACAAGGATTTGGCGCAGCGCCCTCTGTACAACAGGCTTTTTAATTTAGATTTTATCTAGTACAACAGACTTCGCCTTTCCCTTAGGCTATCCCGTCACCATGGAGATCTGTTCCGAGCACAGTAATATTTATTTCTCAACTTCTTTCGAAGTGGTTACTATTACCTTATTTTGCAGAAATAAAAAAAATCACAGCCTAGGTGGTTGGGTGGGAAAAAATGTTTCTCTTTGTGGGGAGATGCTGACTAGTAATTTCAGACAGTCAGTACAATTTTACAGAAAATGGAATTCGAGAGAAACGTCTTTAACCGGGGTCTGATGAGAATTTAGGCGATTTAGAACCACAAAAAGTAGTTGAGTGCGAAAGAAACAAAATACATGAAAGATGGTGGCTAATAGATGTCTTTTCGCTGGAGGAGGCTGGAGTTCCCTGGGGTCAATGTTGGGACCCTTGCTTTTGCTAATATATTTTATTGACTTAGAATTTGCTGCACGGGTCACAATTTTCAAAATTTGCCAATTATACAAAATTTGGAAACATTGTAAACTGCCAAGCGGAGGCTGTAGAGCTTTTGAAGAACATTGACAAGTTGGTGGAGTGGGAGGGTTGCTGACAGATGAAGTTGTATGCACAAAAGTATGAAGTGATTCATTTTGGTAGGAAGTACATGGAAAGGCAACATAAACTACAGGGTACTATACTAAAGGGGCAGCAGCAGAAGAACTGGGTGTTTATGTCAAAGGTCACATGACAAGTTGAGTGAGCTCCTGCCAAAGCATTCTGTATCCTAGGTTTTATTAATAGGGCTATAGTGTACAAGAGGTTATATTGAACTTGTATAAGACACTAGTTTGGCCTCAGCTGGAGTACTGTTTCCAGTTCTCAGTGTTACATTTTAAGACTGATATAAAGGCATGAAAAGGAGTGCAGAAAGCCTCACAGAAATAGTTCCAGGGATGAGGAACTTCAGTTATGAAGATAGATTGGAACAGTGAGGATTGCTACCCTGGAGAAAGAAGACTTGAGAAGACTGAAGTGTGAAATCTACATCCAGATCTGCCCATGTATTTATTTCCATCTCTGCAACCTTCTCCAAACTTACACTGCACCCCATGGGAGAATTTACTGTTGGAAAGAGCGTCTTAACTGCTGGCTGCCCATTGTCTGTGGTGGTGGAAGCTCCACCAGAATGAAATACCCATCAAACATCTTACTAGTCAGTGCTCAGCTTTCCCAGGGATGTGGTATATCTTGAAACATTAATTGCACCATCCTAGTACTGCCTGCCAACCAGAGGTTGACATTTCTCCATTGACTCACTACAGGTGGCAGCTGCTGCTCGAGGTGCATTTACCAGATACTGGATTGATGAGAGATCCGGGTGGGATGAGTGTCACGGAGAGGGGCTTTCAGTAGAAAGGGCAGATTGGTGAATGTCAGCATGTCACTCTCTTCTTGATGCCAGGGCCCTTGATCAGACATTTGGTATCTCTAAACAAAGGACGCACTCTGGAAATAAGCTTTGCTTACTTGATTCCACACTTGGCTATTCTGCTGTCTACTGCTTGTTGAATATTGAGAGTAATTTGAATAATTGTGTTCAGGCCTGGGCTCATATTTATTTAGAAGAGAATGGAACAAAGTTTAGTGGTTTGATTCCTGAGATGAGTGGGTTATACAATGAGGAGTTAGAGTAGAATACATATATATTCTTGATTTTAGAAGAATTTGAGGTGATAATTGAAATGTATAACAATTTTACTGGTTTTGACCTGGTAAATAGTAAGATGCTATAAAACTCTGGCTGCAGGCTTATCCTAAAGCAAAGTCTCAGGATAAGGAGTTGTCCACTTAGGACTGAGATAAGGAGAAATATCTGCACTTATAGGGTTGTGAACCTTAGGAATTCTTTACCCTGGCTGTGAATTCTCTGACAATGAGTACGTTCAATATGTACATACACAGATTTTTGTGGATAACATGGAATCAAAGAATAAGAGGGTGGTGGAGCAGCAAAGTTGATGTGGTCCTGACAAATAGCAGAGTGGACTCCATGGGTTGTTGGTCTGCTTCCATTTCTTATGTTCACTCACTGTCATGCCTACATTTGTACGCTTCTACTGCTTTAGTGAACTTCAGAAAACATAGATCTCTGCATTTACACCCACAGCATCATGAAAAGCCACAGGAGATCTATCACCACTTGTCTTGTTTACAGGATGCAGAGAATATTCTGGCAACAATTATTACTCCATCCCTAGTGGGAAAATTAAGAGACAAGCAGAAGGTGCTGTAACTGACTCCTCTGCAGGCCAAGCTGGTCTCCTTCTGTAAATAATTCGGGGGTTTTTCAGGATGTTTGTTTTTCTAGTGCAACCCCCCAAATAACCAAATCTATTAAATTCAAATTTTCCCTTTTATAGCTATTTCTCAGCTGCTAGTACATGATTATATTGACTGCAGTACTGTACCCATTTTATGATGAGTTATAAAATAAAATATTGTGGATGGTGGAAGTCTGAAATTAAGACAAAATGCTACAGAATCTCAGCAGGTCTGGCTGCATCTGTGGAGAGAGAATAAACTTAACTTTGAGTTTGTGGACTTCCTCAGTGAAGAAGTCATGTCAGGTCAAAATATTAACCCTGTTTCTGTCTCCACAGATGCAGCCAGACCTTATGGTCAGTTAGGCTGACCAACTAATTATGTGGAATATTGCAGACTTGTCTGGCCCAGGTTTCAGTACAGTAACTGTATCATAGAGGCCTGATTTTGTCCAATATGGCTCAGTGGGTAGCATTCTTTCTGCTGAATCAGAAGGTGATGGGTTCATGATCCACTCCAGAGTTTTGAGCACAAAGATCTGATGTTGTTCGTAAGGGAGTCTTGCACTGTTGAAGGTGAATTTTTAATGAGATGTTAAAAATCAATCTGTCTCTTTAAAAAAGAACAGTGCGTTTCTTCCCTGGTGTTCTGGCCAACATCTATCCCACAACCAACATGACTAGAGCAGTGACTACACTTCATTTGCACCCACTGACGGCAAAGTTCATAAGAACTTGTTGAAATCACGAAAAGCATTATAGAAGCACAGTCTCATTCCTTTACATGGATCTAGCTATGTCATCTTGACACTGGAAATCAGAAATTAAAAACAGAGAACATGGAAACAGTCAGCTGATCAGACAGCATTCTTGGAGAGAGAAAAACAGAGTTAGTGGGCAGAAATGCAGAAGTGATGGTAGTGGACTGTGGACAGCAAAGCACAACAGAAAAATGAGTTAAAACGGAAATCTGTAAAGAGAAAGAAAACAAAATGGGGTGGCTATTACTATCTGAATGGTTGAGCTCAATGTTGAGTTCAGAACGCAGTAAAGTATCTCAGGGGTTATTGTTAGAATGACATTTAATAGTGTAGTCAGCTTGAGAGGAGGGTGGAGAATTCAATGATGGATAACTGAGAGCTTGGTTTCACTCTTGTGAGCTGTATTGGTGTATCATAAATCAGTCACCAGATCAAGTAGAGATCATAAGATCATAAGACCATAAGACACAGGAGCAGAAATAGGCCATTTGGCCCATCATGTCTGCTCCACCATTTAATCATGGCTGATAAGTTCCTCAACCCCATTCTCCCGCTTTCTCCCCATAACCCTCGATAATCAAGAACCTATCTATCTCAGTCTTAAATGTACTCAATGACCTGGGCTCCTAGGCCTTCTGTAACAGTGAATTCCATAGATTCAACACTTTTTGGCTGAAGAAGTTTTTCTTTATCTCCATTCTAAAAGGTCTTTCTTGTACTCTAAGGTTGTGCCCTCAGGTCCTAGTCTCTCCTACCAATGGAAGCATCTTCCCAACATCCACTCTGTCCAGGCCATTCAGTATTCTGTAAGTTTCAATTAGATCCCCCCCACCCCCTCATCCATCCAAACTCTGGTGAGTATAGTCCCAGAGTCCTCAAACATTTGTCAGATGTTAAGCTTTCCATTCCTGAGACCATTCTCATGAACCTCCTCTGAACCTGCTCAGGGCTAGTACATCCTTCCTGAGACATGGGGCCCAAAACTGCACACAATACTCTCAATGTGGCCTGACCAGAGCCTTATAAAGCCTCAGTAGTACATCCCTGCTTTTTTATTCAAGTCCTCTCAAAATAAATGCCAACACTGCGTTTCCCTTCCTGATAAATGATAGAACCTGCAAGCTTACCTTGAGAGAATCCTGGACTAGAACTCCCAAGTCTTTGTGCACTTCAGACTTTTCTCCCAATTTAGAAAATAGTCCATGCTTTTATTCCTCAATCATGATCTTACTGAATAGTGGGAAGGAGAGAAAAACAACAACTTGTATTTACACAGTGCCTTTAACAAAATAAAATATCCCAAAGCACTCCACAGAGGCAATGCAAAACAAAATATGATATAGCCACATAAGGAGATATTGGAGCAGATGACCAAAAGCTTGGTCAAAGAGGTAAGTCTTAGGAAAAAGGGGGAACAGAAGTTTAGAAAAAGAAGAGAAGAAAAGGAGTAAGAAGAATCACAAGAGCGAAAATAATAGGAAGCCTTTGAATTGTGCCTTTAATACAATAAAATGTCCCAAGGCACTTCAAAGGTGCACTGGGTACAAACATCTACTCCAAGCCAAACTGGAAAACATTAGGACAGGCGACAAAAAAAAGTTTCAAGAAAGATATTAAAGAAAGAGGGGAATTGGAAAAGCAAAGAGATTTAGCTGGGAAATGTTCAAACTTATGGCCTCAGCTGCAGAGACAAGTCTGCCATTGATGGAAAGAAGGAATCTGCAGATACGCAAGAGGCCAGAATTCCGCAAAGGATTGCTAGGCTGAAGGAGATTTAGCAGAAATAGAGAGTGGTGAGACTGAGGGAATTGGACAAGAAGATGAGCAATTTAGAACTGAGGTATTCATGGAAAGGTGACCGATGTGAGTATTGGGATGATGGGTGAATGAGGCTTAGTGTGAATTACGACATGGCCATCAGAATTTTTGGCATGATGTTGCAGTAAGCAATGGATTATCAACCTGGGGAATCAGAACAGTGAAGTCTGGAGTTATGAGGCATGGATGAGGGAATCAGCAGCTGATAAACTGAGGCGGAGGAGTGGAGAGGTGGCAATATTATGGAAATGGGATAGGTGGTCCTGGTTGTGGTAAGGATATGGGATAGGAACACGGTCTGGGTCAACTAGGATGGAAATTGTGCAACCAATCTTGGTTAGCACGTGGGAAGATAAAGGAACTGAGTTTAAGACAGACTCGTGACAAAATAGTGTAATCTTGATCCTTTGTTATGATCTAAATCTCTGCTCTGTAGCTGGAGGTTTTGCAATTGTGGGGTGCTTAGTCTTTACATATTTCTAAAATGCCATATTCATTTATAATTGCTTGCCAAAGAACAGTGATTTTTAAGCTGAAATGTGTGGAAAATCAGCTGCAAATACTGATATGTTGTGGCAATCCTTTGGTCCTCGCATCTGCAAAAATGTCTGACACCGAGTGGAAGCCAGTGCTTTCAGTGCAGCCGGAGAAATAACATGTTTGCAAGTTAACAAACACACAAAGAAAATGAAATCTGGTGACAGTCAGCTGACCCCTGGAGATTAAAGACTTTTAACTGGTAAATTGGTGTTTTATTCATGCAACACAAACACTCAACACACAAGAGAGTTCCAAGAACTCATGTTTCTTAACAGAGCATAAACTCTCAGCAGTTCTGGTTTAATCATCTGACTACATGATCCAGTTGCTGCCAATTATTGATTTACACTCAATTTCATCACTACACAAAATAAACACAGCTTACGTGTTTGTTGGTTCTATTGCATGATTTAGAAAACTTCTCTGTGTTGGGTATTTTCACTGCAAGATTTTTAAAAACTCTTTTATCAGTTCTTCTGTAACAATTTTCATGTTTGCAATCAAGTACAAAGCTTTCTTGAAGTTACACTGGTACTTTTTTTCTATTCTACAATTAAGGCATAAATCACAACTTGTAACTTAACACAACACACTCTACCTGAGCAAGAACTTGAGCTTTTCACCACCTCAGAACTGCAGGTCCTGAAGCATTTAAGGGATAACAAAGTACTTCTGAAGTGTGAGTAATAATGGGAACTGCAGATGCTGGAGAATCCAAGATAATAAAATGTGAGGCTGGATGAACACAGCAGGCCCAGCAGCATCTCAGGAGCACAAAAGCTGACGTTTCGGGCCTAGACCCTTCATCAGAGAGGGGGATGGGGTGAGGGTTCCGGAATAAATAGGGAGAGAGGGGGAGGCAGACCGAAGATGGCGAGAAAAGAAGATAGGTGGAGAGGAGAGTATAGGTGGGGAGGTAGGGAGGGGATAGGTCAGTCCAGGGAAGACGGACAGGTCAAGGAGGTGGGATGAGGTTAGTAGGTAGAAGATGGAGGTGTGGCTTGGGGTGGGAGGAAGGGATGGGTGAGAGGAAGAACAGGTTAGGGAGGCAGAGACAGGTTGGACTGGTTTTGGGATGCAGTGGGTGGAGGGGAAGAGCTGGGCTGGTTGTGTGGTGCAGTGGGGGGAGGGGACGAACTGGGCTGGTTTTGGGATGTGTTGGGGGAAGGGGAGATTTTGAAGCTGGTGAAGTCCACATTGATACCATTGGGCTGCAGGGTTCCCAAGCGGAATAAGAGTTGCTGTTCCTGCAACCTTCGGGTGGCATCATTGTGGCACTGCAGGAGGCCCATGATGGACATGTCATCTAAAGAATGGGAGGGGGAGTGGAAATGGTTTGCGACTGGGAGTTGCAGTTGTTTATTGCTAACCGAGCGGAGGTGTTCTGCAGCCCAATGGTATCAATGTGGACTTCACCAGCTTCAAAATCTCCCCTTCCCCCACCACATCCCAAAACCAGCCCAGTTCGTCCCCTCCCTCCACTGCACCACACAACCAGCCCAGCTCTTCCCCTCCACCCACTGCATCCCAAAACCAGTCCAACCTGTCTCTGCCTCCCTAACCTGTTCTTCCTCTCACCCATCCCTTCCTCCCACCCCAAGCCACACCTCCATCTCCTACCTACTAACCTCATCCCACCTCCTTGACCTGTCCGTCTTCCCTGGACTGACCTATCCCCTCCCTACCTCCCAACCTATACTCTCCTCTCCACTTATCATCTTTTCTCTCCATCTTTGGTCCGCCTCCCCCTCTCTCCCTATTTATTCCAGAACCCTCACCCCATCCCCCTCTCTGATGAAGGGTCTAGGCCCGAAACGTCAGCTTTTGTGCTCCTGAGATGCTGCTGGGCCTGCTGTGTTCATCCAGCCTCACATTTTATTACTTCTGAAGTGTATTGACTTTTGTAGGAAACTGAAAGTTTTAATCCCCATACATCAAGTTCACTCAAATAGATGCAAAGTAATCTTTTGTTCATGATGTTTATCAAGTTATTATATGAAATAAATCAGAGGCAATGATGTTGCAGGTAAATATTAATGAAAATTAGGCCTGCAGTGATTCAGCAATTTGATGTCTCAGCAATGATTCAGAAAATACAGTAACCTAGAGCCCGAGTCCCCCCCTTATAGATCCCCATCACGTCATCCTTTCCCAGGGAGTTATTGTATCATATGACACTAAGTCACACAAACATGTGACTCAAGTCCATTTTATCAGTTAGGTGCACTACATCACTTTTGACGTTTCAGTGAATATGTTGTTATCCTAAAGGAAATACTTCAGAAAAGACTGGAAAGTTCTAGAAAATGTCTTCATAAAAATACAATTCAGCATTTTACAGCATTTATTCAAAGAAAATGTTGAGTTGATTTTTTTTAGCATAAGCAATATAGATGATTTTTTTCTGCTCTTTATATTTTCTGATTGTTAATGGATTACATTGTCATGATCTTATTTCAGGACATTCTCCAATTGAAAACCTAAAGGCAACCGTTACATCTATTGCTGTAGATTGTAAGTGTCACTTGCAAAGAGTTAAAGTTGTCATAGTCCCAGGGAACCATAGGCCTCTGTCTCTTTTGAGAGAGAGAAGACTGGTGGTGAGTTTAACCTAAGGGTGTCAGGCAAGGGATGTGATTAAGAATGAAGGATCTCAGCTGGTACAGAAATTGAACCTACACCATTAGCATCATTTTGCATTGCAAATTTGCTGTACAGCCAATTGCAAAGCTAACCAAACCCCAAGATCTCCCAACTCTCTAAAAAGTAACCTGGTTACTGACACTCAGATGGATATCAAGGCTTGGGTTGATAAAGAGTAAGTAACATTTGCAACATACAAGTGCCAGGCAATGACTATCTCCAACAATAGAAAATGTATCCATCACCCCTCGTCATTCAATGGCATTAGCATCATTGAATCTCCCATTACTAACATCATGGGGGTTACTGCTGATCAGAAACTGAATGTGTCCAGCACATATGTTTCAGTATTTATTGTCCATCCCAACAAGGGACGATAAGGGAAGGTGAGAGGCTAGGTAATCTGTGTCGAATAACTCACTTGCTGAATCCAATTTCTGTACACAATTTACAAAGCACAGGAGTGTGGTGAATAGATTGCCTGAATGAGTGCAGCTCCATCAACACTCAACAGAATCAACATCATCCAGGGCAAAACAACTAGCTTATGTGGCACCTCAGCCACCATTCGTTCTCTTCACCACTGATGCATAGTGGTGGCAATGTGTACAATCTGCAAAATACACTGCAGCAATTCACCAAAGCTCCTCTAACAATCCATTTCAAACCCATGACCTCTACCATCGAGAACACAAGGACAGCAGATATAAATGCAGCAGTACCACCTACAAGCTCCCTTCCAAGCCACCACCATCCTGACTAAAACTATATCACTGTCCCTTCACTATCACTGGGTCAAAATTCTGTGTATACAGAAGCTGAAAGGAGAAAGATAGGATGAGCAACATTATCCCAAAGATCATAGCACTGAAAGGAAAGGTTGCCAGTCGGCTGCTCAATTGGGATTAAGACATGTGGGTGCTGATAAAAAGGATACCTCCTGATGGATACCAATTGCTTATATCTTTTACAATACCTTCTGGTGAATAGAGGATCTGTCAGTGAAAATACCAATAAAAAGGTGAAACCATACCATCAAAAACAAGTTGAAGAGTAACATATTAATAACATATTAAGATTGCTGCACTATATTATCACACGTAAGGCAGAGATGAGTAATTAGGAAGACGGCAAAACCAATAGGTACTTCTGCAAAGAACTCATGTGAGGGCTGTGAAGAATCAACAAAAATCTATTCAGAGATTGTTGTTTTCACTTCAAGATTCATAGTCAGTACTGCTGAAACTGTATCTGGAGTTGTAGCAGAACAGGCTGAATGAAAAGATGAAAGGAACAGGATTGCCTATTATCATATTTGACAATGTTTCTGAAAAATGAGACAGTGACAGAGAATTTTCTTGGCTCTTAAATATCATTTTCATGTTTCAGCATTGACAAATTTTCCTGCACATGCAGTTTCCGGTTCCCTGTATTCTTGGGACAAAAAGCGCCAGGGACCTATTATATGCTGCCAAATGAAAGGCCACCATATAAAACTGAAGGTGGTGCAACTTCAATAATTTCTTCATTTGCACTGCCAGTCAAAAAAACTGGCTTCACTATAAGACTAAGTGAAAAATTTGGCTCTCACTGATCTGGAAGAATATTGGAGGAATCTTTACATCAAGAGTTGAAGTGTCCAGTAGCACATAATCTATTTCTGTAAACAACAAAAGTAGGTGTTATACAGCGCTGTTTTTAGGTTTACCACCAACCATCACCCCCCACCCCCGCTGGGCCCCAGGTGGTAAGTACTGAAGGAAGAGAGCTTATCCTCTAACACAATTGCAGAGGGATCATAATTTTGATAAAATTCTTTGAAAAGCTGAGAAAGCTCCTCACAAAATGCCATCCAATAATCTTGCCATTGGACTTCTGTAGAGAGAAATTGTGAATTATCATCTAATCTTCTTTTCGATGACAGCACATTTTCCTCAAGAGGCTGAGATAAAGCTCCAAAAATGGAATGTAATAATTATTTGGACAAGAAATAACTCACAGATGGAATATAATCATCATCTTGGCTTAAAGAGTCTTCAACTTGTGCTGGAACATCTGCCTACTCCTATTGAAAACCTAGTTGGACACATTTGCCAACTCATCAAAGATCTTACTGGAAAAGCTGAGCAGGTCTGGCAATGTCTGTGAAGAGAAATCAGATTTAACGTTTTGGGCCCGGTGACCCTTTCTCAGAACTAATGGTAGCTAGGAAAATGTCAGTTTATATCCAGAAGATAGGGTGGGGAGTGGGGATAAGGAGTAAATGACAGGTGGGATAGTGCCCAAAGAGAGAAAAACAGTTGGACAAAGGAGTGGATAACGGTCTGGCTAGGAGAGTGAATAGCTGTTAATGGAGACTGTTAGTGGCTAACGACAGGTAGTGTGGAGCTGGAGAAACATAGCAAGCCAGGCAGCATCAGAGGAGCAGGAAAGCTGACATTTCGGGATGGAACCCTTCTTCAGAAAGTTTTCATTCTGGCTGCCCAGCCTGCCATGTGTCTCCAGCTCCACACTGTGTTATCTCAGACTCCAGTATCGGCAGTTCTTACTATCTCTGAATAGGGAGTGTGATGTGGAGGTCCGAGTGTTGACCGGGGTGGACAAAGTCAGAAATCACACGACACCAGGTTATAGTTCAACAGGTTTATTTGAAAACATATGCTTTCACAGCATCCTTCTTCAGATGTTCGTGAGAGAGGTAATATCAGAAACAGAATTTATAAATAAGAGATCAAAGGATTACACCACTGATGAAGATGTATTAAACAAACCTAAGATGCTGTTAAATCTTTAATCAATCAGAAGGTTTTAATTGATTATTTTTTTCTTCTTTATTCATTCACAGGATGAAAGCAACACTGGCTAGGCAGCATTTTTTGCCCCTCCCTAATTGCCTAGAAGACAATCAAGAGTCAACTACATTGCTGTGGATCTGGAGTCACTTGTAGGCCAGCCCAAGTAAGGACAGCAGTTTCCTTCCCTAAACAGAATTAGTGAACCAGATGGGTTTTTCCAACAATTGACAATGGAACCATAGTCATCATTAGACTCTTAATTTATTTATTGAATTCCACCATCTGCTATGGCAGGATTTGGATTTGAACCTAGGTCCTTAGAACGTTATCTGGAAGTCTGGATTAACAGTCCAATGATAATACCACTAAGCCACTGCCTCCCCCTATTTATATACACACATGTAAATTCCTGAATTCCTTTCAAGTCACTTCTCTGAGAAAACTAAAGGTTTTATCAGTATAAAGAAGAGGTGACATTTTAGGTCAGACAATGCATGTTAGGTGTGAGGCCTGGTTTAGAATCTGTTTGTATTTTGGTTTGGAGTCAGACTGGTTTTATTTCTAAAGTAGGAAATTATAAAATGCCATATTGATTGACTGTCTATAAATTGTGTGCTTTTTGAACAAAATAGAACATATCTGCAAATACAAATTCACCCCATAGATTCACGTGTGTGTGTGAGTGAGAGACAGACAGAGAGAGAGAGAGAGAGAGAGAGAGAGAGAGAGAAAGAGTGTGTGTGTGTGTGTTGGGGGGAGACAGAGTCTGTGTGTGTGAGGAGGTGTGTGTGTGCATGGGAGGGGAAGGGAAGAGAGGGGCAGAGAGAGAGACAGGATGTGAGAGTGTGTATGGGTGCTTGAGAGACAGTGTGTGTATAAAAGGTAGTGTGTAGTGCGAGGCCTGGTGGGTGGGGGTTGGGACTAGGACATGGGAGAATTCAGGCCTTAAAATTATTGAACTTGATAGAGTCCGGAGGGCTGCAAGGTACCCAAGCAGAAAATGAGGTGCTGTTCTTCCAGCTTGTGCTGAGCTTTGTTGGAACACTGCAGCAAGCCTGAGACAGAGATGTTGGAAACAGGGTAGTGTGTTAAAGTGGCAGGCAGTGGAAGCTCAGGGTCTTTTTTGTGGACAGAATGTAGTCGTTTTGCGAAGCAGTCATCCAGACTACACTTAGTTTCCCCAATGTAAAAGAGACCACATTGTGAGATCTCATTGCAGTAGACTAGATTGTGTGAAGCGCAGATACAAGTATATTTAGGCCCTTGAATACTGGGGAGAGAGGAGGTAAATGGGCAGGCATTATACCTTTGCCTGTTGAAAGTGCCGTGGGGCTGTTTGGAGTAAAAGAACAGTGGACCAGGATGTCCCGGATGGAACGGCTCCTGCAGAAAGTGAGCAAGAGAGGGGAGGGAAATAGGTGTCTAGTGGTGACATCTTGCTGGGGGTTGGCAGAAATGGCGACTGATGATCTTATCGATGTGAATGCTGATGGGATGCTAGGTAAGGACAAGGCGAACCCTATCACTGTTGCAGGAGGGAAGAGAGTGGGTCAGAGCGGAACTGCGAAAGATGGGTCGGTCCTGGTTGACAGCCCTGTCGACAAAAGTGCTAGGGAATCCTCGATTAAGGAAGGTGGACATTTCAGAGGCTCCCCTGTCGAAGTCGGCCTCATCGTAACACATGGAATGGAGACAGAGGAACTGGAAGAATGAAATAGAGTCTTTCCAGGAAGTAGGGTGCAAGGATGTATAGCCAGGTAGCTGTGGGAGTTGGTGGGTTTATAGTGGCTAGTTTATCCCCAGAAATAGAAACAGAGATATCAAGGAAAGGAAGGGGGGAGTCAGAGATAGACCAGGTGAAAGTGAGGGTGGGGTGGAAATTGGAAGTGAAATTTATGAACTTCTACAATTCTGGACGAGAGAGGGAAGCAGCACTAATTATATCATTGATATTTCGGAGAAAGGCTTGTGAGTGGGGTTGGAATAGGACTGGAACAAGGAATGTTCCATGTACCCCACAAAGAGACAGGCGTAACTGGGGCCCACGTGTGTACCCATGGCCACCCTCTGGCCTGAAGAAAATGACAGGGAGAGTCACTGAACCTGAAACTCTGATTTCTCTTTACAGATGCTGAAACTTCTGTTTTTATTTACGATTTACAGCATCTGCAGTTCTTTTGGTTTTCATCAAAGATCTTTTCTGATACTGTACAATGTATATAAGCTTCTTAGGTGATTTTACCATTGTAGGCAAGTGTTACTTCAAAATAACCTTTAACCTGAAGGGTGTGGCCTCTCACACCATGGATCTTTGTGTTTGATGGTTGAAGACATACAGTGTGAGGCCATTCTAAATTTTCTATGATCACAATAAAAGTTTAAAAATCTCCTGTTTGAAGAACAAATGCTGTACCAAAGTTCCTGACTTTCAATATTACTGATCAATAATCCTGGTCCAGATCATCAGCTTGTGTTGTAGTATAATGTGCTTTAAAAAGATAATCTCACCCCGCAAAATTGCTGAAGGTGTCAAAATCTACCACAGTGAAAGCGTTGAAAACTGTCAACCGGACCGTGTTGTCACCTATGATAATTCCTTGCACCACAATACTAGTACTTCACAACTTGAAGTTTCCTACTTTCCCTCATTTTTGGCAATTTTTTTTGAGTTGAGGCAGCCTCTGTTGTGCCTAGCTCACAATGGGCTCAGACCAAGCTTTGACTACTGGTCAAATTCTTACCCATAAGCCCCACTGCGGTGTGAAATCACGTTATGCCCAGTCGGTCTTCTATGCTGGTTCATCTGTTCAAAGATCAGCCTAGGTCTGACTGCAAAAGATCGGAGTATATCATCAAGAGTTTGAAAGAATTTACTTTTCAACATTGCATCTTTGTATGAACTAACAAGACTATAAATCTTCAGTGTAATCTACAAGGATAACTGGCTGCTGGGTTCCCTGGCCAGACTGACCATACTCAATGATAAAATTCACAGGATTGAAATAAACTTCAAGACTGCCAGGACTGACTGGAAGTCTGCTGAAATTTCATCAGCACCTTATCTGATGAAAGGATTTTCTCAGCAATGGAGGCTACTGAAGAAAGTACAAACCTCGAACTATTCCTGTTTCAAAAGAGATTTGAGGCTGTTCTGTACCGGTGGAACTGCAGCTTCCACACCTTCCATTTGTATTCACTTCAGACCTTTGGCCACATCAAGGCACCTCAGAAAGCACAAGGACTGCTGAGCCGGCACTGACATGCTGCCACTTCTGACCATGCCTCACTTCAGGTAGGAGTTAGGCTTTAAGATCCTCTTACATTGAGGTTGAACCTTGCTTCATGGTTGCTCTATCTTACCTCATGGTTTTACATCTGAAATTGGTGTCTTCATCTAATCTTAAAATTTGGTAATAGGGAAACTTTTGGACACTGTTATTTGGGATAAAATCAGTAGTCGTATGGAAAAAGATAGGTTGATTAGGAAGAGTCAGCGTGGAGTTCTAAAGGAAAAATTGTGTTTCACAAACTTGGAATTTTTTGAAGAGTTTGATGAGGGTAATTTTTTAAAGTGGCACATATGGACTTCGAGAAGGCAGTTGATTCAGTGCTTCACAACAGACTTGTGAGGAAAGTTGTAGATTATTGTATAGAAGGACAGTGGCGACATGGATACAAAATTGGCTGAGTGATAGTAAGTAGAGGTTAGTGGTCAATGGATTTGTTTTGGGCTGTTGGAAGGTTTGTAGTGGAATTCTCCAGCGGTCAGTATTTTCTGATAATTATTTATTATCCAGATTTTGGAGTGCAGGGGACAATTTCCAATTTTGTAGATGACACTAAACTTGGAAAAATAGTAAAAACCAGAAGAACTGCGGATGCTGTAATCAGGAATAAAAACAAAGTTGCTGGAAAAGCTCAGCAGGTCTGGCAGCATCTGTGAAGGATAAAACAGAGTTTATGTTTTGGGTCTGGTGACCCCTCCTCAGAACAGACCCGAAACGTTAACTCCGTTTTGTCTTCCACAGATACTGCCAGACTTGCTGAAATTTTCCAATAACTTTGTTTTTGTTCATTGTTTGACCTCAGTTGGAGCACTGTGTACAGTTGTGAGAGCCACAGTGCAATATCACTGGTGCATGGGATGAAATCACATTGATGCGTCTGAACCACTTGTGGCAGAGATTATTGCCTAAGCATGTCAGTGGTCCAGAAGGATCCACTGTAAGTCCCATGTTTGATCCCTAAGCAGCTTTAATCACAGATCTACAGCACAGAAAAAAGGCTTGCTGGCCCATTATGTCCATGCTGCTCAAAACCAACAACTTACCTGTTCTAAGATAACAAAATGTGGAGCTGGATGAACACAGCAGGCCAAGCAGCATCTTAGGAGCACAAAAGCTGACGTTTCGGGCCTAGACCCTTCATCAGAGAGGCTGTTCTACCTTGATTTCCGGCACTTGGCCCCTAACCTTATATGCCAAGGTGTCACAAGTGCACATCCAAATACTTCTTAAGTGTTTTGAGGATTTCTGTCTCTACCACGTTTACAGGCAGTTAGTTCCAGATTCCCACTACCCTCTGGGTGAAAGATGCTTTTTCCTAAACATCCTCCTCCTTACCTTAAATCTATACTCCCTGGCTACTGATCCCTCCATCAAGAGGAAATGATTCTTCCTGTCTACCCTATCTATGCCACTCATAATTCTGTACATCTCAATTATGCCTCCTTTCAATGTCCTCTGCCCTGTGGAAAACGACCCCAGTCAGTACAATTTCTCTTCATAAATGAGAATCTCCAGCTCAGGAAACATCTTGGTAAAACTCCTCTGCACCCTTCCTGTGCTATCACACCTTTCCTGTAACGTTTCAGATTTTAGAACTGCGTCCAATACCCTGCTTTGTCCCTTTACTATCCTTTTATTAATGAGATGCTTATTAGATACTCTATGTCAGTTACCAGTCTTTTTCATAATACTTGTTACTTTTTGCATATTCTTTTTCACCTTACTTCTGAACCTTTTGTAGTCAGCTTCATCCTCAACGGTATTTACTACCTGACGTCTGTCATAAGCATACTGATTCATCTTTAACTTGATTGTTATCACCTTTGTCATCCAGGGAGTTCTGGGTTTGTTTATCAGATCTTTCCCTTTGAGGAAATATATCTTGATTGTGTGGCTGAGGTGCACAATCTGTCTTATCTTTCCATTTCTGTACTGCACTTGCCACTGGGAGTAAAGGATTACTACTGCTCAGTAATTTCTTATTTAGCTTTCTAAACTCCAATTACAGGATCACACCCCTGTCGGCTTTCCGGAGAGACCACTCTCTCCGTGACTCCCTTGTTCGCTCCATACTGCCCTCCAACCCCACCACACCCGGCACCTTCCCCTGCAACCGCAGGAAATGCTACACACTCCCCCACACCTGCCCCCTCACCCCTATCCCAGGCCCCAAGATGACATTCCACATTAAGCAGAAGTTCACCTGCACATCTGCCAATGTGGCATACTGCATCCACTGTACCCGGTGTGGCTTCCTCTACATTGGGGAAACCAAGCGGAGGCTTGGAGACCGCTTTGCAGAACACCTCCGCTCAGTTCGCAACCAACTACTGCACCTCCCAGTCACAAACCATTTCCACTCCCCCTCCCATTCTTTAGATGACATGTCCATCATGGGCCTCCTGCAGTGCCACAATGATGCCACCCGAAGGTTGCAGGAACAGCAACTCATATTCCGCTTGGGAACCCTGCAGCCTAATGGTATCAATGTGGACTTCACCAGTTTCAAAATCTCCCCTTCCCCAACTGCATCCCTAAACCAGCCCAGTTCGTCCCCTCCCCCCACTGCACCACACAACCAGCCCAGCTCTTCCCCTCCACCCACTGCATCCCAAAACCAGTCCAACCTGTCTCCGCCTCCCTAACCTGTTCTTCCTCTCACCCATCCCTTCCTCCCACCCCAAGCCGCACCCCCATCTACCTGCTAACCTCATCCCACCTCCTTGACCTGTCCGTCTTCCCTGGACTGACCTATCCCCTCCCTACCTCCCCATCTATACTCTCTCCACCTATCTTCTTTTCTCTCCATCTTCGGTCCGCCTCCCCCTCTCTCCCTATTTATTCCAGAACCCTCACCCCATCCCCCTCTCTGATGAAGGGTCTAGGCCCGAAACGTCAGCTTTTGTGCTCCTGAGATGCTGCTTGGCCTGCTGTGTTCATCCAGCCTCACATTTTGTTGTCTTGGATTCTCCAGCGTCTGCAGTTCCCATTATCTCTAACACTTTGTCCACTTTGTTTGATTTGCCAGCATTATCAGATTGTTCTCACTGTCATAAGGTGTACTCTAGCAGTACTGAGTACTCATTCTCTCACTTAAAGCCACCTTAAAACATCCAATTTCACTAGGAGGCTAATCATTTTCTTGGTCTCTTTTTGCAGCAGGCTCACTACCACCACTTGCTGGGCATTTGTCTCATAATCAAAAGGCTTTTTATCTAGAATAAGGGACTTTAAAATGGCTCCTTCACCGATTTAAAATGGTTCCCTAACTACGGTAGAATCAGCAGCCCACTGGCAGAATCAGCTTCTGGAAATTCTGTACTGTGAAGTATACCTGTACACCCAAATGCTGCAGAATTTTTGTTTCCTGTTGAGAAAGAAAATCAAGAATAACAGAAGATACTTAAAAACTTTCATGAGCTTTTACAAACAAAGTTTCATCAGTGACAGGGCCTTATGGGCTTTTGATGATATGTGTGCATGTGCAAAATCAGGAAGCATGAAACCTGATGTTGACGATTTGGTGACTCATGCATGAAAATCCAGTATGACAAAGATTAAAGCTTCTACAGCATTCAAAGGTAGTCTGTGATACTAAGTTGGGAAACAAGACTTAAAATAAATCCATATTAAAGCAAAACAACTCTAAACAAGCAATGTTAAGTGTAGAGTACCTATATTTCCTTAATTGTAAAGTATTTTGGGACTCTTCTCAATTGTGAAAGGTACTCTTTAAACATTTGCCTTTTATCTTGTATTAAATCTACTTTTAACCTTCTTTATTACAAGGAGAACTCCAAATTCTTTACAAAAGCAGAATACTGCAGTTGCTATCTGAATTAAGAAATGAAAACGGAATACGATTAACATCTTGAACAGCATCAGCGGACAGATTAAACCGTTCGACAAAACTGAGAATAGCTAGACATGTAACAAGTTTTGAACGAGCTAGGGGTTCCTAATATTTAACTGGAAGCAACCTCTGCTCTTCTAACATTGAATTTCCTGACAAACAGTATATTGAATCAGAAGCAATGGAAGAGTTGAGAAAAATGATGCTGAGATCAATGAATACCATTAGTGTAATTGTGAAAGCTGATTAAGAGTTGTTTCAGATAAATACGTTGAAACTATTATTCTTCATGTTAAATAGTGGATCCAATATTCAGGAGATGGCCACACACAGCCAGAAGAGGTTAATTGGATAAAGCAGTAAAGTTGATCAGTGAGAAGGAAAATTTGGTGTACTTTATAAAACCGAAAGAACTGCAAATGCTGCAAATCAGGAACAAAGGCAGGATTGGCAGCATCTGTGAAGAAAAAAAATCAGTTAATATTTTGGATCTGGTGACCCTTCCTCAGAATTCAAGATATCTGGTTGTCATGGATAAGTTAAACTGAAGGGTCTGTTTCTGTGCTGTCAATTTTACGATTTGTTAATTTGCTCCACTTGGATTACTCAAGACTGCCATTGTCTTGGGTTTATGTACAAAAAAATTTTTTAATCTAGTTATGTTCAGTTCAGAAATAACCTTCAGGGATTCTCCATAAACCTTTTGTTGGATGCTCAGATTTGTTGTTCATGGGTGAAGTGTTCTGTTATCTTAAAACTGGCTAACTGACTTGCAGGAGAGTAGATACGCATTACTCTAAAAGTGTTAATGATATGTAGTTTGTTTGGCAATATCTTATTATTTGTCTGCTTTGCAAATTATTGGCCTGGTCAGAAGATTATTAAGGGATAGAAAATAGAGGGAAAAAGAATATTGGTATGTATTCAAACTGGAAAGAATGGTGTTGGGGAATCAGCTATTTATTATTGTAATAATCTAAGACAAAAAAATGGAGATGGATTTACCACGTACTGGGGATAACATGTGTGGTAGTACAGTATATAGTGGAGACAGAAACATAAAATTGGATAGCAATGTTCGATACAGTGAAGAAAATTGTGGTCAATGACTTTCAACACAATCAAGTGTGAGATTATCTATTTTGGGCCAAAGAAGGAACTATCTGAACATTATATAACATGATTAAAAAGCCTGAAACAGTGGCAGTGTAAATAAATCACAAGACTAATGGCTTTTTAGATACATTTTAAATAATCTGTTTAGAAATGTCCTTACGGACCACTAGAGCAGGTAGGACTGGAACCTGTGCCTGCTGTCTGAGAGACAGGGACACTATTACTGCACCATAAAAGCCCCAAAAATGAACTTTTTATATCCATAAGTGCTATCACACACAATGAATGGTTTTCCCACTAAATTATTGATGTTTTTTGTTGCTTTTAACCATGAACAACCACCATCAGTAAATCACCCATGTGGCCAAATGAATGTTTACATGCAAAGCCTGTACTAATGGTTTTTTAACTCGACAGCTAGAAATAGACCACACCTGGGACACTGTTCTATAACAATCAAAACACCCACGAAAAGATATGTAGGCCTAGGAAGGAACGGAATATGAATTCACCAGAAAGTTTCCAGGTACAGACCAGCGACATTCTTGTTGAACAGTGGAGAAGATTTGAGGGGCTAAATGTCCTACTCCTAATTCTATGGACTGATTTGTACGAGGTACTGGAAACATCCCCTGTGTCACAACTGAAAAAAAACAGGGGTGGGGAGCGCACTAAGGAGGACATTAAATGATCACAGGCTATCCAATGGTTAATGGCCATTTATCAAAGTGAGATGGGTTATCTACCCCTCTAAATTAGGTAGTGCTGAATCAGAGATGTGCTGGCCAACCACAGGGGCACTGAGGGGCCTCAACAAGCCCAAGGCTAAGCACGCCATTTTAAGCTTCCATTGCCTGTCTACACCATTTCAGACATGTTCGGGGGAGGTCATTCAGTGAATTTTGTTACCTCGTCATCCAAATTCAAATCTTCCGTGATTTGAAGTACACTTTTAGAATAATGCATATCTACTCTTCTGCAAGTCAGTTAGCCAGTTTTAAGGTAACAGAAAACTTCACCATATGAACAACAAATCTGAGCATCCAACAAAGAGTTTATGGAGAATCCCTGAAGGTTATTTATGAATTGAACATAGCAAGGCTAAATTTTTTTTTCACATAAACTTTTGACAATGGGCAGTCTTGAGTAATCCGAGTGGAGCAAATTAACAAGTCATACAATTGCACAGCACAGAAACAGACCCTTCAGTCCAACTCATCCACGACGATCAAATATCTTGGATTGAGAAAGGGTCACCAGACCCAAAACTGCTGTTGCAAAGAGCTGGCATCAACTCAATGAAGCAAATAGCTTCCTATTCTGTAATTATTCCATGAACTATTGTTTGATTCTATCTATGGCGCAAAATTTCATAAATGTATCATTGTTTAACTGCAGTGTCATTGAGAGACTATAAATGGGGTGCATCAAGTTTGTAAATGTCAGATGTTATATACAGGGACATTAACTACAACAGAGTACTTTGATCAATGCTCCAGCATTAAATGTGGAGCATTAAATTCAGCAGCATTGAATCAATATTTGGGGAGCTTTCTATGTGCCAAGGCTCACAAAGGGTTAGGACTTGGGTTTGAGGAGCTGTTAGATGGACTGGGGGGAGGGGAGTGTGTACAAGAGGAAATCAAGGGCAATCTTGAGAGGGATAACACCTTTGGGGGTCTTCTAATGAGGACACCAACCATCAAGCCATGTGAGGTGAAATAGTGCAATGGAGGCTGGTACCGTGTCACCAAGTAACAGTATATTTACTTGTCCACAGTACACTTGCTGTGGCCAGCCAGCTCGGAGTCAGTCGCCTGAACCGAAGAGATTCAGAATCTCCTGTTAATATTGGCCAGCCAGCGTCTCCTGAATGGCCCAGATTAACGAACTCAATTTAGGACCTCATAGTCAACAAGGTCCACCTTGTTCCAAACACTACACATGGGAATATTGTCATGATGTACAGTTGGGAGGAATTTTTCTAGCCACTACTTAAGTTCTAAGACATGATACAAGTATGG
The DNA here is from genome assembly GCF_030684315.1 of Stegostoma tigrinum. Taxonomy (NCBI): domain Eukaryota; kingdom Metazoa; phylum Chordata; class Chondrichthyes; order Orectolobiformes; family Stegostomatidae; genus Stegostoma; species Stegostoma tigrinum. The sequence continues at coordinate 11,473,832 of NC_081366.1, read as the reverse complement.
CCTTCATGGTACTTACCATTACAATCATAATTACATTGAGCAACCTAAAAATCCATTGATTCCACAGCATGAGTGGATCTTAAAGTGACGAAAGGAAACCTATGGGAGTCAGTAAATTCAAAAACTTTTCTCCATCATCTTCATTGCCACTTTTGCTGTACAAATTACATCTCAGATCTATGCAGACATAATATTCAATGTGCGTAACAGTGTTTTAAAATGTCTACTCAGTGTTTTAGTTCTAGCTTCCAGCTCCTTCTACAGTTCATTTACTTTTTGGCAAAAATCCTGCAGGGAGATCAGAAGAATTGTTTTGATGCAATAAACTGTAATCATCTGGATCACTTGAAGAGATTATGAAAGCAGAATGAAAATGGCAACTTTCTCAGTTTATAAAGTCTTGAAGTGGGAACATTTGCTATCAGGGCTATCAGGAAACTGCAGGTAAGTGAGCTTAATTGGACAGCTCTCTCAACGAATTGGAACAGACACAATGGGCTGAATATTCTCTTTCTCTGCTATAGAATGGTCTAATATTTTTTTAAAACACTGTCAAATAAAGCTGATGCATAGCCTGCAACTGCAACATTGATCAAAGTACTCTGTTGTAGTTAATATCCCTCTACAAAACATCTGACATTTACAAACTTGATGCACCCCTTTATAGTCTCTCAATGATAATGCAGTTTTACTCCACAGAAAGAGTCAGACAATAGTTCATGGAATAATTACGGAACAGGAGGCTATTTGCTTCATTGCGTTGATGCCAGCAATTTGCAACAGCAATTTAGCTGGTCCCACACACACCTTATTCCTCATAATCATGAATTTCTTTCCTATTCAGATGTTTGTTGATTCCCTGTTGAAAGCTATGATTGAATCTGCCACCTTAGAGATCTTAGCCACTTATGTAAAAGCTTGTTTTTTTCATGTTACCTTTGGTTCTTTTGTCAATCATGTTAAATCAGTATCAGTTCTTCTCTACTGTTTGACCAGTGGCAATAATTTCTCACTATGTACTGACTCTGCCTAGACCTTTTATGGTTTTATCAAATCTCCTCACAACTTTTTATCCGAGCAGGTTCTCCAAGCTTTCCACATAACTGAAATCCCTCATTTACCACCAGTGCAAGTACCAGTGGCCCTCTGTACAGACTACTGTCTATGCTCTCAGATCCAACCCAGACTTTGTAATCAGGCTTACCAAAAAGGGTGGTGCTGTTGTTGTCTAGCAGACTGACCTCGACATTGTGGAGGCTGAGTGCCAGCTTTCAGGCACCTCCTTCTATCTCCCCCTGGACCATGATCACACAATGGAACACCAGAGCATTTCGTCTACAATGGTCACTAATTTCATTCTCACTTAAATAATTAAATCTCACTAATGTGGTGATTCCATCCCCCACTGACTGCCTCCAAACCCTGCACAGCCTGCTTCTACCTCTTTCCCAAAATCCACAAACAGAACTGCCGGGGCAGACCCATTATTTCTGCCTTCTCCACAGAACTCATCTTGTCTCACCTCTCTTTGACTTCCTCTCACATAGTCTCCAGCTATGCCTGTCTCTTTGTGGGGTATGTGGACTATTCCTTGTTCCAGTCCTACTCTGGTCCCCACTCACAAATCTTCCTCTGGTACATCAATGACATCGCTCATGTCCAGAATTGGAAAAAAATCATCAATTTCACTTCCAGTTTCTACACTGCTCTCACCTTCACCTGGTTCATCTCTGACTCCTTCATTCCCTCTCTTAATATTATTTTCCTTTCTGGAGATAGGCAGGCCACAAATATCTGCTACAAACCCACCAACTCCCCACTGTTAACTTGACTACACATCCTCTCACCCTGCTTCCCGTAAAGACTCCATTCCATTCTCCCAGTTCCTCTGTCTCCATCGCATCTGTTCCTGATTATGCCAGTTTTGACAAGGGAGTCTCTGAAATGTCCGCCTTCTTCCTTATTTGAGGATTCCTCATCCACGAGGCTAAGTGGACCCTCAGGCATTTTCAACCTATTCCCTGCACTTTGGCTCCCGCTCCCTGTCTTCTCTCTCACAACTGCGATAGGGTCTGCGAGTTTTGAGAAGATTTGTAGCTCAGGTTGATGTTCTGGATGTAAGTTTGCTCGCTGAGCTGGAAGGAGCTAAGCTGCGATAGGGTCCCCCTTGCCCTCACCTACAATCCCACCAGAATCCACACACAAAGGATCATCAGCTGCCATTTCCACCACCTCCAGCAGGATGCCACTACCAGACACAAATTCCCCTCCCCTCCCTAGTCAGCCTTCTGCAGGGACCGTTCCAGGCACACCCTGGTCTATTCCTCCTCCACTCCCAAAAGCACCCTCCATCCTCCCAACCAACATCTGAGGTCCCAGACACATCTTCTGGATAAGGCAGCAATTTAGCTGCACTTCACTCAATTTAGCCAACTATATTCATTGCTCACAATGTGGTCTCTTCTACACTAGGGAGATAAACTGCAGACCAGGTGATTGCCGATAGAATGTGGCAAACCAAAAAATGACCCTGAGTTTCCAGTTACCTGCCAGTTCAACACACCACTGTGTTCCCTGACTAGCATTTCTATCTGGGGCTTGCTACAGTGCTCCAGCAAAGCTCAGTGCAAGCTGGAAGAACCACACCTCACTTTCCACTTGGGAACTCTGTAACCTTCTGGACTCAATATCGAGTTCAATAACTTCAGGGCCTGAGCACCTTCTCCCATCTCCTTATTGCACCCCCACACACCAGGCCTTGAGATCAGACAGGCTGCTACCAGAAGCAACCCATTGTCAGCCACTAACAATTTCCATTAGCATCTATTCTCCCAGGCTGATCTTTACCAATTCCTTTGTCTGCCTAACCGTATGCTGCCCTCAAAGTGGCTGCGCTGGGGTTGAGACTGTCACACTTCTCCTTCTGGAGTATGGGATAACACAGTGTGGAACTGGAGGAATTCAGCAGGCCAGGCAGCATCAGAGGAGCAGGAAAGCTGACGTTTTGATTCGGGATGCTTCTGAAGAAGGGTCCCAACCTGAAACATCAGCTTTCCTACTCCTCTGATGCTGCCTGGCCTGCTGTGTTCCTACAGCTCCACAATGTGTTATCTCTGACTCCAGCAGCAACAGTTCTTACTATCTCCTTCTGGAATGTGCCTTTGCAAAGGAAATTTGGAGGAAGATGCAGTAGTTTTTGTTGAGGTTCTTCCTGAGTAGCTCTGTGACGTGGGACTCTAAGTTCTATATTCTGTTCCCTGGGACACACACTGCAACAAACATTAACTGCGCCTGGAGGACCATTAACTTGGTGAATGACGTTCTTTGGTCTGCCCAGAACCTTGATGGTCTTCCAGGTCAAGGAGTGGACCCCAACTAAGTGTTGCAAACTGGCACATTCCAAGGTCCAGGACAATCTGCCGAGGGACGCACTAAAGCTTGGGGCAGCTGCCGCCAAGGCACAGTGGAGAAAGACCACAGTCTGACATCTTCCTGTGGAAGGTAAACGGGGGTCCGTCAGTTATTGGATCCTCCTAGTATGTCGAATACATATAAATATAAGTATCGCATTTGTAAGAGAGGTCTTTGCTTTTGTGTATAGTCAAACTCCAATGTTTTGTGTTTACTTGATATGCAACTGTGCAGAACCAAACTGGTTTTGTATCAATGTACATAAACAAAGACTTTTATGAATAAAGTATATTTTTGAACTTAAATAAAATTCCTTTGTCTGCCTAACTCTCTGTCTTATTTTCTCTATCCAGGCTCCATCTCCACTATCATTTACTTTTTCTCCCCTCCTCCCACGCCTTCTCTAGCATTTATACACAAACCTTTCCTAGTTACTATCAGTTCTGGAGAAGGGTCACTGGACCTGAAATGTTAAATCTGCTTTCTCTCCATGGATGTTGCCAGACCTGTTGAATTTCTCCGACAATTTCTGATTTTGATTCTGATTTTCAGCATCCGCAGTTCTTTGTTTTCTATGAGACAGAGTAGCACCAGAAGTCTTTGAGTTAAGAAGAAAATTGCCTAATGTCAACCTTCCAACTGGTCTGGCTGCAGGACTTTTACGGACCTACGAATACAATTTACACAGAGGTAGTCGGAAGCATATAATAAGAAGCATCTCTCTGAGTAAAAAAGGCAAAAAGCCAATAGACTTTAAAGAAAGAATTCTAAAAGAAGAAAAGACTTAGGACCATCTAATCAGCTACTGAAATGAAGATCAATCATAACTTCTACAAAAATCAGAAGAACAATAAGAAATAACTCAAGCTACACTTGTAGTCTGGACATTGATCTTCAGAATTTGTTTGTTCCTGTTTATGTTCTTCCACCTATAACATTTGAGTCAAACCATTTGTTTTGCCTCTTATTTGTGAATGAGTGTGTGTGCTCGAGGTTTGAAAGGGGAAAAGCTTAAGTCATATTGTAGGATATTATAATCTGTTTTGTTGTAGTTTGCTAAAAATTTGAAAAAAATTTACATAAATGTGTAGATATTTTCCTGTCAATAACATCTGCTGTAAATTATTTTTATTCTGAACAGCAATCTGTCAAGCACATTGATCACCTTGGTTGTTTAACTGGCTTGTTACATATTTGTGATGGCTAGTCAAACAGTGGGCTTAATAATTGGTGCGGACATACAGTTGAGTTATGACACTATTTGAACACAGGATTCCATTTGCCTTTACACACTTTTCTAAGCAGCCCTAGAACTTTCAATGATTTGTACATATATAACCATAAGACCACAAGACGTAGGAGCGGAAGTAAGGCCATTTGGCCCATCAGGTCCACTCCGCCATTTAAATCACGGCTGATGGGCATTTCAACTCCACTTCCCTGCACTCTCCCCATAGCCCTTGATTCCTTGTGAGATCAAGAATTTGTCGATCTCTGCCTTGAAGGCATCTAACGTCCCGGCCTCCACTGCACTCCGTGGCAATGAATTCCACAAGCCCACCACTCTCTGGCTGAAGAAATGTCTCCTCATTTCCGTTTTAAATTTACCCCCTCTAATTTTAAGGCTGTGCCCACAGGTCCTAGTCTCCCCGCCTAACAGAAACAACTTCCTAGTGTCCACCCCAGGTCTCTGTTCCTACACCCACTTCAGAGTGTTCAGATTTTTGTTGCACTTTGAAGTTGAGTACGACCATGAAGATAATAACACAAGAAGTTTTAAATGGTAGAAGATTGCCTACAAAACCAAACAAATGACTGTGTAACTCAAAATCAACATACATGTGTCTGTTCTTTTCTATCTTCTGCTTTTCGGTATTCTCCTTAAGTACATTCATGCTGTTTGCCTCAACTATATTACATGGTGGTGAGTTGCACATTTGCTTTGCTCTGATAATTATTTCAAATTCCCAACTGGATTTATTAGTAACCATCGTTATTTATAGCCATTAGTTTTAGAATAATTTGATTTTTAGTTAGAGTCCAATTGGCCTCCCTTTTTTTGCCCTCCAATACCTGGCAAAACATTTATCCTCAGGAATTTCCTCAGACAGAAGGGTGAAAGCAGATCACAAAAGGAAGACCCTTTAAAGAGAACAATTGCCTCTTCCTGAAAATGATCTTTTAATTATGTTGCATTGCATTAAAGTTGTTTAATTGAATAAAAACATATAATCAATTACAGCCAAATAAAGTCCCTCTGCTCAATTCAGCTTGTCCAAAGGATTGTAATACCTTGCCATCACAATGTATACACTCTCCACCTAACTTAAAAATGATGTCATCTCTGAGAACAGTAAGAAACAAGGTGAAGATCCAGAACAGTATGGAGGGTGTTCAGCGGTAATTCCTCTTTAATCCACCTAGATAACTGAAACTACTACAGGGGATTACTCTGACCCAGAATTCTTTGCGGTTTATACTTTTTGAAACAGAAATGCCCACCAAACCATAGCAGGTCTAGCTTTTGTTTGATGAAACCGACTGATCAGCACAGTAACCAATGCTCAAGATGGCACCTTGTTCCAGAAGATCACTATTCACAAGAATCAACTTCAGGTATTTAACTTTGATCTGGTTTACATAACTTAAAATTGTGATTTTAGTTTAAGTAAACACCCCAGTTCTCCCTCGTGTCCTGGCTTGTTATTTATCCTGCTATCAACATCACCAAAAAAAATCAGTTCTCTAATCATCACAACAATCCTGTCTTCAGGAATTTACATGGACGAACTGACTGTGTTGGTTTCCACATTACAATTATGACTAACCTTCAAAAAGTAATTAATTCACCATATAAGTGCTTTGGGGCATCCTGAGGTTGTCAAAGGTTTTACAGAAATGCAGGAGATAACAAGGTGTAGAGCTGGATGAACAGAGCAGGCCAAGCAGCATCAGAGGAGCAGGAAAGCCGATGTTTCGGGTCTACATCCTTCTTCAAAAATGCATGTGCTTTATTTTGTTTGATTTAATACAATGGCTGAACTCCTGTAACATTCCTGCTTTCATCTCAGATTTCTTTTTTCCCTCATCCCCATTAGATTTAGCACAAGGGAAAAGCTGACAATGTTTCAACTAATGAAGCATCTAAAATGCATGCTGTTGCACATTTACTTTGATTAAAATGTCAACAGTATAAATATTTAATATTTTTAAGATAACTAACCACAGAAAGCGGAGTTAACATTTCAAGTTCAGAAGGGTCTGTGTTATGAACAAGGGTCACTGTATTCGAACTGTTAACTCTGCTTTCTGTCCAGATACTGCCGGATCCACTGAGTTTTTCCAGCAATTTCTGATTTTCAGCATCCACAGTTCTTTAGATTTTTTTATGGACAATTTGATACCTGGGATATACTAAGATTCTTGTGGTGCAGCGGAACTGACTCTCCGTCTGAGCTAGAGGTCCATGGTCAAATCCTATCTACTCCATAAATGTGTTATTAACAACTCTGAGCAAGTTGGTTAGAAAATATCAGAGATAATGGGAACTGCAGATGCTGGAGAATCCAAGATAACAAAGTGTGGAACTGGATGAACACAGCAGGCCAAGCAGCATCTCAGGAGCACAAAAGCTGACGTTTCGGGCCTAGACCCTTCATCAGAGAGGGGGATGGGGAGAGGGTTCTGGAATAAATAGGGAGAGAGGGGGAGGCGGACCGAAGATGGAGAAAAGAAGATAGGTGGAGAGGAGAGTATAGGTTGGGAGGTAGGGAGGAGATAGATCAGTCCAGGGAAGATGGACAGGTCAAGGAGGTGGGTTAAGGTTAGTAGGTAGGAGATGGAGGTGCAGCTTGGGGTGGGAGGAAGGGATGGGTGAGAGGAAGAGCAGGTTAGGGAGGCAGAGACAGGCTGGGCTGGTTTTGGGATGCAGTGGGGGGAGGGGATGAGCTGGGCTGGTTGTGTGGTGCAGTGGGGGGAGGGGACGAACTGCGCTGGTTTTGGGATGCAGTGGCGGAAGGGGAGATTGTTGACCTATCAATTGATATTGTTTAACTGACCAAGATAATGAAATGTGAGGCTGGATGAACACGGCAGGCCCAGCAGCATCTCAGGAGCATAAAAGCTGATGTTTCGGGCCTAGACCCTTCATCAGAGAGGGGGATGGGGTGAGGGTTCTGGAATAAATAGGGAGAGAGGGGGAGGCGGACCAAAGATGGAGAGAAAAGAAGATAGGTGGAGAGGAGAGTATAGGTGGGGAGGTAGGGAGGGGATAGGTCATTTTTCCATCCCCACCCCTGTCTGCTTTCCGGAGAGACCACTCTCTCCATGACTCCCTTGTTCACTCCACACTGCCCTCCAACCCCACCACACCCGGCAGCTTCCCCTGCAACCGCAGGAAATGCTACACTTGCCCCCACACCTCCTGCCTCACCCCTATCCCAGGCCCCAAGATGACTTTCCACATTACGCAGAGGTTCACTTGCACATCTGCCAATGTGGTATACTGCATCCACTGTACACGGTGTGGCTTCCTCTACATTGGGGAAACCAAGCGGAGGCTTGGGGAACCACTTTGCAGAACACCTCTGCTCGGTTCCCATTCTTTAGATGACATGTCCATCATGGGCCTCCTGCAGTGCCACAATGATGCCACCCGAAGGTTGCAGGAACGGCAACTCATATTCCGCTTGGGAACCCTGCAGCCCAATGGTATCAATGTGGACTTCACCAGCTTCAAAATCTCCCCTTCCCCCACCGCATCCCAAAACCAGCCCAGTTCGTCCCCTCCCCCCACTGCACCACACAACCAGCCCAGCTCTTCCCCTCCACCCACTGCATCCCAAAACCAGTCCAACCTGTCTCTGCCTCCCTAACCTGTTCTTCCTCTCACCCATCCCTTCCTCCCACCACAAGCCGCACCTCCATCTCCTACCTACTAACCTCATCCCACCTCCTTGACCTGTCCGTCTTCCCTGGACTGACCTATCCCCTCCCTAACTCCCCACCTATACTCTCCTCTCCACCTATCTTCTTTCCTCTCCATCTTCGGTCCGCCTCCCCCTCTCTCCCTATTTATTCCAGAACCCTCACCCCATCGCCCTCTCTGATGAAGGGTCTAGGCCCGAAACGTCAGCTTTTGCGCTCCTGAGATGCTGCTGGGCCTGCTGTGTTCATTCAGCCTCACATTAATTATCTTGGATTCTCCAGCATCTGCAGTTCCCATTATCACTTATCACTGTTTAACTGACCACTAGGTGGTGCAGGATAGCAGACAGCTGGATTCAACAGTCCCATCTAGGTGAGCATCTTGAATCCAGCAGGTGTCCTCTGCCTGCCACAATTATACCAGTCAGGGAATAAATTGAGCTGTTGAAGTGGGCAATTCCTTTCCCCATTAGGGTCTCATCTTGGCAGTGCCAGAATTTAATCAGCAGCAGGAGAGGTCCACACCAACTGCTCCAGACCAACAAGTTCGCCTGGGTGGGCTAGCATAGGTCAATAGGGAACTTGTGTGTGGAGTCTGAGGAGGTAGGGGAAGACCTAAATGAGTTTTTTGCTTCTGTCTTTACGAAAGAAACTTTGTAGTGAATGAAACTTCTTACAAGCCCCTTAAGCATTTGGAGGGACCCAACCCAATATATTAAACTCCCAACCCCTCCTGTGACCATCATCTTTTGGTCCTTATATTGACCTGAAATATTAAATCTATTTCTGTCTGCACAGTTGCTGCCAGACTTTGGATATTTCCAACTATCTGTTTGATTGATAACACTCTCATAAAGAAACTTGGGACAATTTACTACATTGAAATCTACATTAAAACGAACTATTGTAAATACCATTGCCTAATGTAAACTGCGTAAAACATAGATCAGTACAGCAGAGTACAGACCGTTCGGCCCACGATGCTGTGTTGAACTTTTACCCCAAATCTAATGTCTATCTAACCTCCACCCCTATCTTAAACTATCATCCACATGTCTATCTAATAGCTGCTTAAATGCCCCCAAGGAGGCTGACTCCACTACCCTCTGGATATAATGCAGAAGGTGCAGGATCAGTTTATTCCAAAGAGGAAGAAAGATCCTAAGGGGAGGCAGGGGTGGCCGTGGCTGATGATGGAAGTTAAGGACTGTATAAAGATAAAAGAGAAGTATAACATAGCAAAGATGAGCAGGAAGCCGGAGGACTGGGAAAGTTTTAAAGAGCAACAGGGGATAACTAAAAAGGCAATACGTGGACAAAAAAATGAGATACGAAGGCAAACTGGCCAAAAATATAAAGGAGGATAGTAAAAGCTTTTTTAGGTATGTGAAAAGAAAAGAAATGGTTAAGACTAAAATTGGGTCCTTGAAGACAGAAATGGGTGAATTTATTTTGGGGAACAAGGAAATGGCAGAAGAGTTGAATAGGTACCTTGGATCTGTCTTCACTAGGGAAGACACAAGCAATCTCCCAGATGTTATAGTGGCTGAAGGACCTAGGGTAATGGATGAACTGAAGGGAATTTATATTAGGCAGGAAATGGTGTTGGATAGATTGTTAGGTCTGAAGGCTGATAAGTCCTCGGGACCTAATGGTCTGCATCCCAGGGTACTTAAGGAGGTGGCTCTAGAAACCATGGACGCATTGGTAATTAGTTTCCAATGGTCAATAGATTCAGGATTAGTTTCTGTGGATTGGAGGGTGGCTAATGTTGTCCCACTTTTCAAGAAAGGAGGGAGAGAGAAAACAGGGAATTATAGACCGGTTAGCCTGATGTCAGTGGTGGGAAAGATGCTGGAGTCAATTATAAAAGATGAAATTACAAATCATTTGGATAGCAGTAACAGGATAGGTCAGAGCCAGCATCGATTTACAAAGGGGAAATTGTGCTTGACTAATCTTCTGGAATTTTTTGAGGATGTAACTATAAAGATGGACAAGGGAGAGCCAGTGGATGTAGTATACCTGGACTTTCAGAAAGCCTTTGATAAAGTCCCACATAGGAGATTAGTGAGCAAAATTAGGGCACATGGTATTGGGGGCAAAATACTGACTTGGACTGAAAATTGGCTGGCTGACAGGAAGCAAAGAGTAGTGATAAATGGGTCCCTTTCGGAATGGCAGGCAGTGACCAGAGGGGTTCCCCAAGGTTCGGTGCTGGGATCACAGCTATTTACAATATACATTAATGATATAGATGAAGGCATTAAAAGTAATATTAGCAAATTTGCTGTTGACACAAAGCTGGGTGGCAGGGTGAAATGTGAGGAAGATGTTATGAGAATACAGGGTGACTTGGACAGGCTAGGTGAGTGGACGGATGCATGGCAGATGCAGTTTAATGTGGATAAATGTGTAGTTATCCACTTTGGTGGCAAGAACAGGAAGGCAGATTACTATCTCAATGGAGTCAAGTTAGGTAAAGGGGAAGTAAAACAAGATCTGGGTGTTCTTGTACATCAGTCAATGAAAGCAAGCATGCAGGTACAGCAGGCAGTGAAGAAAGCTAATGGCATGCTGGCCTTCATAACAAGAGGAATTGAGTATAGGAGCAAAGAGGTCCTTCTGCAGCTGTACAGGGTCCTGGTGAGACCTCACCTGGAGTACTGTGTGCAGTTTTGGTCTCCAAATTTGAGGAATGACATTCTGGCTATTGAGGGAGTGCAGTGTAGGTTCACGAGGTCAATTCCCAGAATGGCGGGACTATCATATGTTGAAAGATTAGAGCGACTGGGCTTGTATACACTTGAGTTTAGGAGGATGAGAGGAGATCTGATTGAGACATAAGATAATTAAAGGATTGGACACTCTAGAGGCAGGAAGCATGTTTCCGTTGATGGGGGAGTCCAGAACCAGAGGACACAGTTTAAAAATAAGGGGTAGGCCATTTAGAACAGAGTTGAGGAGAAACTTCTTCACCTAGAGGGTGATGGATATATGGAATGCTCTGCCCCAGAAGGCAGTGGAGGCAAAGTCTCTGGATACTTTCAAGAAAGAGATAGATAGAGCTCTTAAAGATAGTGGAATCAAAGGTTATGGGGATAAGGCAGGAACAGGATACTGATTGTGGATGATCAGCCATGATCATAATGAATGGTGATGCTGGCTTGAAGGGCCAAATGGCCTACTCCTGCGCCTATTGTCTATTGTCTCTCCAGCAACGCATTCCACGTCCCTACCACTCTCTGAGTAAAGAACCTACCTCTGACATTTCCCCTGTATCTACTTCCACTCATTTTAAAACTATACCCTTCTTGTAATAGCTACCTCCACTATAGGAAAAAGTCTCTGGCTGTCCACTTTATCTATACCTCTGATCATTTTGTACACCTCTATCAAATCATCTCTCATCCTTCTTTGTCCTGAAGAGAAAAGCCCTAGTTGTCTCAACCTTTCCTCTTAAGACCTTCCCTCCATTCCAGGCGACATCCTGGTAATTCTCCTCTGCACCTTCTCCAATGCTTTCACATCTTTCTGATAATGAGGTGACCAGAACTGGACACAATACTCCAGATGTGGCTGAACCATGGTTTTGTATAGCTGGAGCATAACTTCATGGCTCTTGAACTCAATCCCTCTATTAATGAAGGCTAACACACTATACGCCTTCTTAACAACTCTACCCACCTGGGTGGCAGCTTTCAGGGAACTGTGGACCTGAACCCCAAGATCCCTCTGCTCCTTCACACTGCCAAGAATCTTTCCATTAACCATGTATTCTGCTTTCAAATTTGTCCTTTCAAAGTGAATCACCTCACACTTTTCAGGGTTAAACTCCATCTGCCACTTTTCAGCTTAGCTCTCCATCCTATCAATGTCCCTTTGTAACCTAGAACAGCCCTCCACAACTTGACCCGCCTTCATATCGTCCGTGAACTGACTACTCCACCCTTTCACTCCTTCATCCAATCATTTACAAAAATCACAGATAGAAGAGGACCCAGAACAGATCCTTGTGGTGCATCACTCATAACTGAGTGCCATGTTGAATAATTTCTGACCATTACCACCCTTTATCTTCTAAGGGTCAGCCAATTCTGAATCCAGAATTGGATTCAATCTTGAGATTTTTGATTTAACCCCAATCACAACAGCTTTTGGAAAGTGCAGGTGCAGGGTTGAGGTTGAAGTGTCCCAGATTTCCAAAAACAATAAGCCATGTAGTTGTCTTCACAATCAAGTGAAGGTTCACAACATGATGTGCAGGGAATCCTAGGGAAACAGAATATACTTCAATCTTTTTTTCATAGTTTAAAGCGAATGTTAAACATTGTAATATGGCCTGTGATGACAAAACATCTATTTGCAAGCTAATGAAGCTGGTTCATGTATTCCACATTTTGTACTAGTTTGAAAATATTAAGCACTGTATTAATTAAACCACCAACAGACTGAGAATTGAAACAACAAAGGGGGTAGTCAATGTCCTCTGACATAAAAAAAGAGTACTGTGATTGCTTCTGTATCCCAATTTACAAAATACAAGTCAAAGCTTCTGACTGGAAAATGTCAGATAGAAATGTTGCCACAATTTATATTTAAATCCACTAAAATTGAATTGTTTATTAGAGTTCACTTACTATTTATGCATTTAATTTATCATCCATTATAGCTTGCTGTAAAGGTTATTTTGAATCTTCGTCCTCAGTTCGTCTTTCATATAGGATGCACCACAGAAGCAGCTATTTGGTGCAAAAGTTCCAAGCTGTTATTTATGTTCCAGATGAACTTCTCTGCACCCTCATGATTCCTAGCTTCATGGTTTGTTTCTTCTAAATTCTCCTTAAATGAATCAAATATATTCCCTCAATTGCTCTCTGCAATAATGAGTTCCAGATTCTAACCATTTTTTGGATAAAGACATTTCTTTTGAATTTTCTTCTGGATTTATTTGTGACTGTCTTAACTTTATAATCTCTAGTTTTGTTCTTCCCAACAGTGGAAGTATGTTCTCTACATCTTTTATCACTTCAAACTACTTCTGTAAATCCTCTCAGAGATAATGAGAACTGCAGATGCTGGAGAATCCAAGATAACAAAGTGTGGAGCTGGATGAACACAGCAGGCCAAGCAGCATCTCAGGAGCACAAAAGCTGACATTTCGGGCCTAGACCCTTCATCAGAGAGGGGGATGGGGAGAGCGTTCTGGAATAAATAGGGAGAGACGGGGAGGCAGACCGAAGATGGACAGAAAAGAAGATAGGTGGAGAGGAGAGTATAGGTGGGGAGGTAGGGAGGGGATAGGTCAGTCCAGGGAAGACGGACAGGTCAGGGAGGTGGGATGAGGTTAGTAGGTAGGAAATGGAGGTGCGGCATGAGGTGGGAGGAAGGGATGGGTGAGAGGAAGAACAGGTTAGGGAGGCAGAGACAGGCTGGGCTGGTTTTGGGATGCAGTGGGGGGAGGGGGATGAACTGGGCTGGTGTGTGATGCAGTTGGGGGAGGGGACAAACTGGGCTGGTTTTGGGATGCAATGTGGGAAGGGGAGATTATGAGATCACATGGGCCCCAGCTATGCCTGCCTTTTTGCAGGTTACATGGAACAGTCCCTCTTCCGCACCTACACAGGCCCCAAACTCCACCTCTTCCTCCGTTAAATTGATGACTGTATCGGCGCCGCATCTTGCTCCCCAGAGGAACTCGAACAGTTCATCCACTTCACCAACATCTTCCACCCCAACCTCAAGTTCACCTGGGCCATCTCCAACATATCCCTCACCTTCCTGGACCTCTCAGTCTCCATGTCAGGCAACCAGCTATTAACTGATGTCCATTTCAAGCCAACCGACTCCCACAGCTACCTAGAATACACCTCCTCCCACCCACCCTCCTGCAAAAATTCTATCCCCTATTCCCAATTCCACCGCTTCCGCCGCATCTGCTCCCACGATGAGGCATTCCACTCCCGCATATCCCAGATGTCCAAGTTCTTCAAGGACTGCAACTTTCCCCCCTCAGTGGTCGAGAACGCCCTTGACCGCGCCTTCCCGCATTTCCTGCAACACATCCCTCACACCCCGCCCCCGCCACAACCGCCCTAAGAGGATCCCCCTCGTTCTCACACACCACCCCACCAACCTCCGGATACAACGCATCATCCTCCAACCACTTCCGCCATATACAATCCGACCCCACCACCCAAGACATTTTTCCATCCCCATCCTTGTCTGCCTTCCGGACAGACCACTCTCTCCCTGACTCACTTGTTTGCTCCACACTGCCCTCCAACCCCACCACACCCGGCACCTTCCCCTGCAACCGCAGGAAGTGCTACAGTTGCCCCCACACCTCCTCCCTCACCCCCATTCCAGGCCCCAAGATGACTTTCCACATTAAGCAGAGGTTCACCTGCACATCTGCCAATGTGGTATACTGTATCCATTGTACCCAGTGTGGCTTCCTCTACATTGGGGAAACCAAGCGGAAGCTTGGGGACCGCTTTGTAGAACACCTCCGCTCGGTTCGCAATAAACAACTGCACCTCCCAGTCGCGAACCATTTTAACTCCCCCTCCCATTCCTCAGACGACATGTCCATCATGGGCCTCCTGCAGTGCCACAAGGATGCCACCCGAAGGTTGCAGGAACAGCAACTCATATTCCGCTTGGGAACCCTGCAGCCCAATGGTATCAATGTGGACTTCACCAGCTTCAAAATCTCCCCTTCCCCCACCGCATCCCAAAACCAGCCCAGCTCATCCCCTCCCCCCACTGCATCCCAAAACCAGACCAGCCTGTCTCTGCCTCCCTAACCTGTTCTTCCTCTCACCCATCCCTTCCTCCCACCTCAAGCCGCACCTCCATCTCCTACTTACTAACCTCATCCCACCTCCTTGACCTGTCCATCTTCCCTGGACTGACCTATCCCCTCCCTACCTCCCCACCTATACACTCCTCACCACCTATCTTCTTTTCTCTCCATCTTCGGTCTGCCTCCCCATCTCTCCCTATTTATTCCAGAACCCTCTCCCCATCCCCCTCTCTGATGCAGGGTCTAGGCCCGAAACATCAGCTTTTGTGCTCCTGAGATGCTGCTTGGCCTGCTGTGTTCATCCAGCTCCACACTTTGTTATCTGGAAATCCTCTGTCAGGTCACCCATTAGCCTTCGCTTTTCAGAAATAAAAAGCCGTAGTCTATTCAGTTATTCCTGGTTCCACTATTATCTAATCATAGCGAGGCGATCATGTTCAATGGCTCATCTTTCTGCTTCTGCACTTATCTCCACTGTCTCCCAAGTATATGCCCCTGACCCTTCCATTTTTTCATCTACCACTGCAACAAAGCCAATGTGTTTACAATCTTCATCCACATTTGATCTCAGGATGATTTTTGCATCCCCAATCTTAATTTCTACACTATGTTGGCCATGCTTTCTGTGGTCTACACCACAAACTTAGGAATACCCTTCATTAGTCATTCTGCTGAAGCATCTCAAGAATGTTACTATATCAAAAGCACCAAATACATGAGTTTTTTTTGAAGAACAGACGACTATGGGGTGAATTTACACACATGGCAAAGAATCCTATCTATGGCAAAAATTACACAGGTCACAGTTGGTCTACTGTCATGTAGGCTGAGATTGACAACCACAACAGTCCAGAAATCCAACAGTGGATCCTCAGGCTATTATGTATTATTTACATGGTACTGCCGATGTGTTGTATTTGGATTTCCAGAAGGCAGATGACAAGGTACCTCACAAAAGGTTAAGTCATAAGACCCCACAGTATTGGATAGCATATGGGCATGCATAGAGAATTGCCTCACGGGCAGGTAACAGTGAATGGGCATAATTGTTTTTCAGGTTGATAACCTGTGACCGGTGGGCTTCCACAGGGATCAGTGCTGGAACCACAAATGCTTTCAAAATATGTTAATGAAGTAAATGCACTACGCCAAATTTGCAGACGGCATTAAAAAAAGACAGAAAGGCAGGTTGTAAGAAGATACAAACAGTTTACAGAGAGCTATTGATAAGTTAAGTAAGTGGGCAAATAGTTGCCAAATGGAGAATAATGTGGGAAAATGTGAAGTTGTTCATTTTGGAGGGGAGAACAAAGAAACAGAATTATTTAAATGGAGAGAAACTACAGAAAGCTGCAACAGGTGCAACAAGTAATCAGGAAGGCTAATGGAATGCTGGTCCTAATTTCAAGGGGTTTGAAGTCTTACTGCACCTCTACAAGATACTGCTGAGACCACATCTGGAGCTCTGGGAGTTGTTTTCATCCCCTTACTTAAGGAAAGATATCATTTCATTACAGGCAGTTGCAAGAAAGTTAACTAGGATGAATCCTGGTATTTTTTGTTTTTCTGATGAAGGGTCCAGGCCCGAAACGTCAGCTCTTGTGCTCCTAAGATGCTGCTTGGCCTGCTGTGTTCATTTAGTCCCACACTTTGTTATCTTGGATTCTCCAGCATCTGCAGTTCCCATTATCTCTGACTCCTGGTATGCAGCGATTGTCTTATATGATCAAAAGCAAACTGGTTCGGATTCTGCTCACTGGACTTTCAAAAAAATAACAGGTGATCTCAATGAAACATAGGATTCTTAAGGGACTTGCTATGATAAACGCTGAGAGGATATTTAGCATCATGGAAAAGTCTAGGACTAGAAAGCATAGCCTCAGAAGAAAGGGATGCCAATTTAAGACTGAAATGAGGAGGAACTTCTTCCCTCAAAGTGTTAAGAATCAATCCTTACATATGTTTAAGGCTGTGTTGGATATATTCTTGATCAGTTCAATCATGGGTTATGGGAAAAGGCCAGGAGGAAGGTCAGATCAGCCATGATCCTGTTGAATGGCAGAGCAGTCTCAATGGGCCAAATGCCTAAGCTTGTTCCGATTTCTTACAGTTTCAAATTAAACCATCAGCAGAACTGGAGCACTGAATATCGTATCCTCTGCATAGTCACAGATTCAGTTGGAAATCAGTGCTACAATCTTTGCCATACCTGAGAGTGCTCCTTCAAGTGGACTTGTAAGCATGCTCTGAGGAAGGGTCACCGGACCCGAAACGTTAACTCTTTTTTCCTTCACTAATGCTGCCAGACTTGCTGAGCTTTTCCAGCAACTTTGTTATTGTCCTTATAAATATGATTCCTCACTCTACTGGAGTCTATTCATGCTTCACAATAAACCTAGATAACAATTAATTGCTAATAAACTCATTTTCTGCTCGCTGGTTAATTTTACAGCTTGCTAAATAGATCATTCTGAAACACTACAGTACTTAATTTAGTTCTCACCAAGAACATTAATACTCTGAACAAACAATAGGTTCTCCAGTTTTCTTGGTTGATTTAATCAACCACATTCATTAGAAAATGCAAATCATGCTCGGATGTATACTTGCCAAGTCTTTCTTCCCTGTGAGCCACCACATCCCGCCTCCCAAACCTGCTTTTCAAGTAAGATGTTCAACTTTAATTTTCCGACATTTTATGGTCTGCAAAAACTGGTGACACGAATTGAACCAAAGCAAAAGACTGTAAGATATAGGATCAGAATTAGGTAGTTTGGCCCATCAAGTCTGTTCCAACATTGGATCATGTCTGATATGTTTCTCAACCTCATTCTCCTGCCTCTCCCACTAATCTTTGATCTCCGTACTAATCAAGAGCCTACCTGTCTTAAATGCACTCAATAACTTGGCCTCCACAGCCTTCTGCGACAATGAGTTCCACAGATTCACCACCCTTTAGCTAAAGAAATTCCTCATTTCAGTTCTAAGTGTTCATTCCTTCACTCTGAGGTTGTGCCCTTGGGTCCTAGTCCTCCTACTTGAGGAGGTATCTTCTCCATGTGTACCCTATTCAGGCTTCTCAGTATTCTCTAGGTTACAATGAAATTACTCCTCATCCTTCTGAACTCCATTGAGTATAGATCCAGAATCCTCAACCACTCCTCATATGACAAGACCTTTATCCCTGGGATCATAAATGACTAGAGACATAGAAAAAGACAATATAGAAATCAGAAGGCTCTTTGAGTCTGCTCTGCCATTCAGTAATGATCATGGACTGATCCTCTATGTCATCCAAGTTCTGAAGAGGAGTCATATTGGACTTGAAACATTCACTGCATTCCTCTCTTCAATAATATTGCCAGACTTGCTGAGTTCCTCCACCATCCTTGTCTTTACATCAGATCATCTCCATCCATTATACTTTGTTAAACCGGGGAGAGCCAGGGAATGTGTTTTATGTGGATTTCCAGATAGTCTTTGACAAAGCACCGCACAGGTGACTGTTAAATATTATAAGTGCCCATGGCTGAAAGGGGCAAGGTATTGGCATGGATAGAGGATTGGGTGGCTGGCTGGCAGTATGCAGAGTAGGGATAAAGAGGTCTTTTTCAGGATGTCAGCCAGTGACTAGTGGAATTCCGCAGGGGTCATTGTTAGGACCACAACTATTCACGTTATATATTATACGATCTGGACAAAGGAACTGAGGGCAATGTTGCTAAGTTTGCAGATGACACAAAGACAGGTAGAGGAATAGGTATGTTGAGGAAGTAGTGGAGGCTGCCGAAGGACTTGGACAATCTAAGACAGTAGACGAAGAAGTGGCAGATGGAACATAACATGGCAAAATCTGAGATTATGCACTTTGGTAGAAAGAGTAAAGACATGGACTATTTTCTAAATGGGGAAAGGTTTCAGAAATCTGAAGCACAAAGGGAATTAGGAGTCCTAGTTCAGAATTCTCTTCAAGTTGACATACAGATTCAGTTGGCATTTAGGAAGATAAATGTGATGCTGGTATTCATTTCAAGAGGGCTAGAACAAGAGCAGGGAGGAATAGTTGTGAGTAGTGGGATTATGAAAGACAAAAGATTCAAAACTGAAGTAAAAAGGCATTTAATTTTCAATAATGTCCAACCATAGTTAAAATTATAAGGAATGCGATTTTGAAATGTAACATTAATTTGAAGTGTCGAAGCGCTTGTTTGCTTTAATTAAGAGTTATCATTCTTTTAAAATAAGCAAGAACCATTTCACAATTTAACCACATGAAGAAGGGTAATACCTGAAACGTTGGCTTCACATGTCCTACTGTTGCTACCTGGCTTGCTGTGTTCTTCCGGGCTCCTGTTCGTCTACATTGGAGTACAGCATCTGGAGATTTTTTGTCTTTCACTTCTTCAAACACCACCAAATGAAAAAAAAACCTGCTCCTTGATCATCTGAATTTCATTTTATGGGATCCGGCTGTGCATAAATGGACTACCCTGTTCCCTTTCATCATATCGATCACCAAACTTCAACAAAATATACTTCACCGGTTGTAAAAGCGATTTGGGGCACCGTGCAATCCTGAATTCCTCTGTATAAATACACACTTTTCTTCAAATATGGTGCCACTTGAGGCAAAATGGCTATTTAAAATGAAGAAAACGTTTTAATTTCCAAGGCAAAAGAAATTAACACCAAAAGACGAAACACTTCCCCTCAGTCGCCATCCTTGGTTGCCATGGATACTGCAAAGGCCAAGTGGTCAATTCAGCAACATGCCGGGGAGATCATTTTACACTCTCACAAAACCATTTTCACTCATCCCCACGCGACAGTCGATTTCCAGCTGCCTCCTCAAGCTTACCGACGAGGGTTTTATTTCAAGGCCAGATCGTTTTTGTTTACATTGTGATCGACGCTCCCACCGACTGACAGCTGCTTCGCACACATTTCAAAGAGGCGGGCCGTCGCTGGTGCGCGTGCGCTCTCGCGTCAGCTCCGCCTCCCTCCATCTCAGCGGGCGGGGAGCTCACGCGCGCCTTTCGGGTAGCCGGCGCCCGTGGGAAACGCGCATGCGCTGTCCATTGAGAACAAAGCGTGGCGCGGGATGAACACGGCAGGCCAAGCAGCATCTTAGGAGCACAAAAGCTGACGTTTCGGGCCTAGACCCTTCATCTGCTGTGTTCATCCAGCACCACACTTTGAATCTCCAGCATCTGCAGTTCCCATTAGCTCTGCGCAGTCCGTTGATGCGGGCGTCTCATTCAGCTTGTTGTCTCATGCCCCCTTCTCAGGATCACCCCACCCTCCTCCTCCCCTGCACATTTCTCCTCCCCTGCACATTTCTCCCCTTAACTCTCCCATCCACAAAGCCCCGCCTTCCCACCCCAAACCTTCTAACTCAATCTCCCCTCCCCCACACACCCACCCCGTTTCCACACACAGCCCCGCCTCCTACTCGCCCCGCCCCCGCGAACCTGATATCCATTCGCGGAGTGAGAGGCCGACGTATTGCGTTCTCGCCCGACGCCGCTATACAATCCGCGGCGTGTGTATGTGGGGGAAGTAGTGCGAGCGAAGCGGTGCTGGAAGGAGCGGGAGCCTCGGGTCCTGGTGACACAACCCCGAGAGAGGGGAAAAAAAAATGGAAGGCTTGCTTTAGATAATAGAATAATGCTAAACAATGCCTGCCCGGTGAGATGAGGCTCCGAAATGGGACTGTTTTGACGGCTGTGGTCTTGTGCAGCGTGGTCTCCGTGTCTTGGTACGCGGCGTTTTCCGCTCAGAAAGGTGAGAGAGGGAGACCCTCGAGGGAGAGAGAGGGAGCTGGATGTGAGGGAGTAATTAAATGGTCCAAAAGCAGCCGCTTGCTTTACTAGTTCACCACCCGTCATCCCCATTCACCCTTCAGCTCTCCCTGCCTTCCCTCCCTACATCTCCCTGCCTTCCCTCCCTACATCACCCCTCCTTCCCTCCCTACATCACCCCTCCTTATTCTTCAATCCCCCCCCCCCCAGTGATTTCCCCTTTTTCTCTTTATTTCAACACCTTGGGAATGTATTTGTTTGCGATGGTTTTTAAATATTTTATGCCGGACTTTTCCCTTTTTTTAAGTGGGATACAGAAGTCATTTGCCTTCTTTAACAATACCCCAGTTATTCTCTTTATTTTACCCCCCAACCCCACGAATAACCACATGTTTATTTGTGATGTGCTTCCATGTTTTATTCCAGATCTTTGCTTCCCCCCCCACACCCTTTTTTTTGTTAGGTGCGATGCAAAAGCCTTTTGCGGGAACCCAAAAGGATCTGGCCAAAAGGCTATCCCAGAAAATAAACAACACGGATTGCATGTGTTTCCGTCAGCACTGAGCAGTGGATCCATAGTGTCCCTCTGGGATGTCTTTTTTTTTAAAACCACTCCCAGTTCAATGGCAACACTAAAGTGTTTTTCTTTTTGTCATTCATCTCCTGGTTATCTTTCTCTTCCCCTCCCAATGTATTTTTTCCTAATTTCGGAACAACACTATCCACTTCCATCAGATTTGTGATTTGGCTCATGTTAATTCTCTGCGCTGCTTTACAGTCATGTTGAGACAAATTACAATGTTTCCAACCTGGGTTTCAATGTTAACTTTAAGTCGGCTTTTTTTTCTTTTAAAAAGATCCCTTTTTACAAAACGTGACGCCACTAGCGACAAACCATAGTAATTTATGTCATCGGATATATCCTTTTGGATGTGCTCTAAGCGAGCACCGTTTTGTTTTGTTGCTGTTGGAATCGCTTTCCGTTTTGGGACCACATTTGTTTTGTATCGTTGAGCCCAGTTCTGCTGAAGGGTCCTGGACCGAAACGTCGACTTTCCTGTTTCTCTGATGTTGCCTGACCTGCTGTATTCCACCAGCTCCGCGCTGTGTTGACTCTGATTCCAGCTTTGCAGTTCATGCTATCTCTTTATTTTGTTTATGATGTGAGTTTTGTACAAGAACTCCAAACCGCTGCTAATCCTTTCCCCGCCTCCGTTGAAGAAACGGCTTCCTTCGTTTTATATTGAAATGACGCTTTATGTTGGATTTACGAACCTCAGATGAGATGACGAAGCTTCGAAGTGTTTGTCTTTTTAAGGGTTAGTTAGAATTTTTGTCTGTACGACCCCACCATTTAATCTCCGCCTATTTTTTCCCGTAATGATTTTCAAGGCTCAATTTTAAAAAATATTGCGTTCGATTTCGCTATGCTTTTTAATAACTAGGGCCCTGTAAGTGAACTTAATTTTTGTTAATTTTCCGTGGGGTGTCGACGTCCCTCTACGTTCAGCATTAATTACCCATTTCCCAATAGCCATGGGTAAAATGGTGCTGGCTTCCTTCTTGAACTATTATAGTCCATGTGGTGTAGAAACACCTACAATGACAGGTGTATGGACTTCAGGGGTAGGGTTTTGGGTGGGTGCTTTACCAGAATATTTGGTCCATCAACCAGTTAGGTTTCCAAATAAAGATTGTACGTACTTTAAGGGAAAATTGAAGGGGGTGATTTTTTTTTGTGTGTGACTGTCACGTTTGCTCCTAGGTTGTAAATGATGTAGATGTGGTATTGCTGTTGAAGAAGCCTCCGCGAATTGCTGCAATAGTTTTTGAAGTTGTCTTGCCATTTAAGCAGTAGACTTTTGCATGGATCTCGGTGGGTTTAGCAGAGGACCCAGGTGCATGTCCAAGTGTGTCATTGATTTGTTATGATATGATTTGTATTTCTGTCTATTAGCATGCAAAATTTTCTATAATAATACACTCTTGTCATGTTGACAAGACGTTAAACAGATATTCCTCTCAGTATACCAATACTGAACATATTTCTGATGCACTAAAGTTTGTGAGCCGAAGTTTTAATCTCACTTAAAAACTGAGAACTGTAAATATATGTAGTCTGTCTGTATTTGAATGATATTGGTTAATGCAGTTTAATATTTCAGGCTGCTATTTCTTTCCGTCAGCTGACTCTCTTGGATGCTGTAACTTTCTGATATTGTAAAAAATGTCTCTTAAGGTTACTCGTTTACTGCGCACAGCCAGATTGTCATTGGAGAAGCAATATGATAGAGTGGAATTTGTTAGAGCTGATTCCTGGAATCAAATCTGAATTTATATGCCAGCATTATTTGCATTTTAAAGTTGAAAGATTAAAGACCAATATTATTCCCTTGTGTGTTGTTTATGTAATGAAAGATGAGTTGTTATGGGGTATTAGTGTTCTGTTGGGATATCAATTGTATCCTGCACTGCATTTTGTAGTGTCCTTGCTGCGTATCAGGAAACCAAACTTCAACGGTTTATAGCTGAAATTTCTTTTAAAACCTAAAACATTAGCAATAATAATGTATAAATTCATTCTTAGTTTCACACATTCAAACTTTATCAGCCTGACTCTTTTACACAAATTATTATTTTATTTGCTCCCCATCTTCTTAAGTGGTTGCATAAATTTGTATTATTCCCTTGAATCTTGAAGGGTAATCCAAAAGCATTGTGATAAATATTTGAAGGGGGAAAAATTGACATGGATGTGGGACTAACTTAATAGCTCTCAAAGAAACTGCTTGGGCATAATGAACAGGATGATCCTCCTGTGAAGTATCATTCTAAAGCAATGTTGACCGATTGAAGTCTCTGGTCAACCTCAAATATTGGTGTGGGACACTGCTTCAGCCACACTTACTAATTGTAGTAAAAAATGTTTTACTACAATGTATGCAAAACTACTTCGTGGACATATTTATTAAACTAACCTAATTCACCTTTTACTGATACTATTGGAGAAAAATGCATAGAATGTCTCAAAGTATTGCTCCCTCCAACCCAAACGCACACCATACCTCAGTCATTTTTGTCCTCTGTTACTGCCTTCACCTTGGAGATCCAACATCTCTACCAGAATCTTGGTGCTGCTGTATGTTTTGTAATCATAATGAAGTGATCATCAGTGCCCTGTCCTTACCACCATCTGTGTGCACATTCAATTTGAAAAAGATAGAAAAATCTCTTATGACTCAGCTATGTGCATTCGAAAAATGTTACGATTATCAACTAACAAAAATATAACTGACAACTTTACTTTTGATTTCTTCAGCCACCTTGTTCTTTTAGGTAACAGGAGATATTTCACTACTGAAATGTTTTGTCACCCATTCTACTCAATAATGAATGTTCCTGTTGAGAGAAAAGCATCTAAGTATTATTTGAAATATATTAAAGGAGAGAAACATGAGCATTGTGATCTGTTTGTTGACTTTCTGCATTTGGGAGAATGTAACACACCCCTCACAGCTTGGATGTATGATTTATATATTAATGACTTCATATCGCTGTTCTTACCACAACTAGTCTAGGTCTTTGAGATAGTTGCTTATTATTGTTATTATGTGTCATGTTGAAAATGTATCAGATCAAAAATTCAATTGTATTCCTTTTACGAGAAGTTAACTAAAAGTAGGAGTTAGGACAGTTTTTCTTAATCAACCTGTGATCAGACTTCTTATTCACATGTCCAAAGTAGCTGGAATTTGAAACTAGGCTGTATGGCCTAGAGGTAAGAACGTTACCAATACACAAGAGCCCTGGGACAAATTTTAACTCTACTCCAGATGTGACAAATATGTTTAGAGCTGTTTACCTGTTTCAGAACTGTCAAGTTTTCAGTCCTGTTAATTTTAGTGGTGAAAATCAAGTGATTTCTGTACGATCTGCTGTACCTGTAAGAGACATTCAAAATTTATCCCCGAGATCCTCTCTTGACTTCTGGAAATAATAGTCAAATTAATATTAGTAAACTTTTTTTAAAGCAAAACATCATTGGTTGGCCAAAAGTTTGTATGATAAGTGGTGCGAGAGACATCTCTGCTGACAGCCCCATGCATGATCTTTGGATTAGTGCAGCTGCAACAGCCGCATCCTTAGTACAAACAAGAAAGCCTGGCTTGGGCACCAGCAAGACTTCTGGTGTTGCTGTAGTCGTAATTCTGTAGAGGACTGTCAGACAGGCCATATTTCTTTTGATCTTTACAGTGGGTGGTTTCTGGCAAGCATTGAGCAGTCTTCCATCAAGCCAACTGATCTCTAAGGTTTTGGAATTGCACTGAGTGCCAGGAGCAAAGAGATGGGTTTTCTCTCTACCCTGATAAACACAGGATTAGTTTCTGTAGCAGTCTGCTGTTGGAAATAAGCTGCCAAATGACACTAAAACTGTGGTAGTGATTTGATTTTTTTTTTCCCCAGTAGGTGCTTTCATCCCTTTAGTTTTGATTCCTAATTTATATAAACTGTGATTGATTGTTCAATTATATCACTTCAGCTGATTGATGTTGCTACTGTGTTGAATTTTCGTGTTGTGCAAACATGATACAGGTACCTCCAGGTCAGTTGCAGTTTAATGGCTGCCTAGTTAGAATTACATAAACATTTCTCACTTGAAAATATGTCTGTCTGACCCAGCAGTACAGATGGTGGTTACCATGTATAGGCCCATTCAGGGGTTACATTTAGGGCTAGTACATTTTACTACACGATGTAATGCTAAAAACAACCTTAAATATGTGTCAAACTCAGTTGGATGTGATTGTGCAATGGCATGTTTTCATTATAAATATTAAAATGATGTGTGCCTGGCTTCCTGTCCTGATCCATATCATCTTATTCTTTCTTTTTAGTTCAGCCAGCCATTGTTAAATGTAGACATGCTGTCTACTTTAGTCACCAACTCAGTAATGCATTTTACAGCTACACTGCCATTGATGTAAAGCAAAATGTTGCTGTTGCTTTTCAGCCTAAGTCTTACACACTTGTTCGTTTTCTTCAAATCCCTGTATCACTGGAGGTAGTCTGTTTCCAGTGACTGGGTCCATTACTTCAAAATTTTAAATCTCTGTCTCAAATAATCCTATAATGTCCTGTGATGAAAGCAGGTTTCACTTTTTCTAAGTCTTTTATTATTCTTTATTTCCTTGAGCATCTGAAATATGAGCAGAACACGACTCCCTTTTATGGTCTGCCATTCAATAAGACTATTATGACATCATGGTTATTTCCAGTTTAACCACAGGGCCTTGTCAGGTATGCCTTTGTCTCCTGAGGTCCTGAACTTTGTGAATCCTTCCTTAAACTTCACAGCCTGTCTACATTTTTCTCCCCACCACTCATCCACTTCCTTTATTGCACTGTCTTTGACCAAGCTGTTGATCATCCTGTGATGTTTTGCTACTTCAGAGACACTAAATACTTGTTGTTGAATTGGTGACATGATTTGGTTTAGATTTGTTTACTTGTGCAGGGAATGGACCGAACCCAGGCAAGTTCTGTTCTGTATACTGAAAATTGGCAATAGGAACATATGAAAAGGATCCTTGATCCCATTCAGCGACATCATGACCAATCTGTGGCCTAATTCTGTATACCAGCTTTTGGCCCCTATCCCTTTAATACTTGACAAAAAATTATCTATCTCAGATTTAAAATTAGCAACTGATCTAGCATCAGCCGCCGTCTGTGGAAGATAGTTCCAAGCCTGTACCACGTTTTGCATGTAGAAGTGCTTCTTAACATCTCGCTTGAATATCTAGCCTTATTCCTCAGACTGTGTGCGTGCGCGCGCACACACACACAACCAACCCCCATCTCTCGACCCAGAAAATGGAAGGCACATTCATCAGCTGAGTGAATGGATTGTGTTTGCATGGTCACATTGTCTTTGAGGAGGGGCAGATTGTGAAAAGGGACATTTTTCAGTTGCTGGGATTCAGTCTGATTCTCTTCTGCATTGCTTTCAACATGAATTAATGAAATAGTTGAAGATGGTATCTCAACTTTCCCTGTATCTCCAAGTCTGAACTCAAATATTTATACTTAATGCTATGTGCTGCTTTGAAAAAAATAGGCATTGTTAGGTTTGTGTATCCTTTTGAGTTGACGTTGTATAGTATTTGTGAAAGGTTGGCAAAGAGGGGAGAGTGCAAGCTGCCTTTGTTGCTCAATGAATTATGGCAGTGAAGTTTGGTGCTTAAAATTTCTCAGGGCCCTGTTTCTCTTTCCATTACTGTCATGCTGTTTGCAAATGCTGGTGTGATTAATTCAAATCACTGGCTTTCACTGCTGTGTTGGGTTTTGTGTTCAAACACTTGTGATTTATTGAATCCGAGGATTTTTCTGAAAGCACAGAAGGGGGAACGTGGAAGCAAAAATGTTGAGAATCCTTGTTTTATGAAATATATTGGACCTGATGGACTTGCTGCATTCAGGCAGGGAGCAAGAAAATTACCTCCTACAGAGTAGGAGAGCTAAACCTAGAGGTGGGAGAAAGGGTGAAGTTAACTTGTGATAAGACTGTTAAATACCCACCTTAGACCATAAGACATATGAGTGACAGTAAGGTCATTTGACCCATCGAGGCCACTCCACCATTTAATCATGGCTGATGGGCATTTGAACTCCACTTCCCTGCACACTCCCCGTAGCCCTGAATTCCTTGCGAGATCAAGAAACTATCAGTCTCTGCCTTGAAGACATTTAATGTCCCGGCCTCCACTGCGCTTTGTGGCAATGAATTCCACAGGCCCACCACTCTCTCTGGCTGAAGAAATGCCTCCTCGCTTCCGTTCTGAATTTACCCACTCTAGCCAAAGGATGTGCCCATGGGTCCTAGTCTCCCTGCCTAACGGAAACAACCTCCCAGCATTCACCCTTTCTAAGCCATAGCACAACACTTGGTCTGAGCCAGATAGGCCAAAAAGCGATGATCCAAACCAGTTCCCTTTCTTATTCACACAGTTATATAACTTTGGAGCACTGAAAATGTCTGGTATGTGAATGGGTATCCCTTAAACAACTTTGCCCCATTTTGTTTCGAGTTTATTAAGATAAGTGTCAGTGATGAGATATTAGTTTTATTTGGCAGACTACGAAGGGAAAGAAACCATATTTTTGCTCTTGGAAACTCATTAGGAAAAAAAATATAGCCTGCTGCAATCTTTGGGTCAATCTCTCATCCACATTGGAAAGATGTGACTGGGGTTATTCAACTTGTTGCCAGATGTAATTGGAATGGTCTCATAAGTTGGCTGTGTTTACACTGAAGCTGCAGTAGTGGTGTACAAAATCACAAGTCCTCTGAGACTGACAGTACTTCAGGTTTTGGTAAAGGTCTCTAGTTCGGGTTGAGGGTGAGGTTGTTGACTTGCTCGCTGAGCTGGCTTGTTTTTGTTCAGATGTTTCGTCACCATGCTAGGTATCATTAGTGAACCCTCAGATGAAGCAATGTTATTCTATTCTGCTTGGAATTTATACTGCCTGTTCTGTTATGGTGAGTACTGTCATTTCTGGATTTGATCAGTGTAGATTTGTATATGGAGCCCAACTCTGTGTGTTTTTTGATTTGCATTACAGGTGGAGAACATGCTTGTAGGAATTCCTGCGCGTGTCTCCTTTTGGCTTGACTTACTATGGTTACCTTGTCCTAGTTAAACTGCTGGCCCTCATTGAATGAGTGTACTGATATTAAGGAGAGTTTTCGGGCCGTTTTGCTGCTAGTTGATGTTCATGTATTCTGGCTAGTTTCCTTCCTGCCTGTCCGTTGCAGGAGTCGTTGCATGGTATTTTATAAATCTCACAATAAACGGATATCCCTGCAACTTCATCTACAGATGGCTACTGAACAGCAACAGGAGGAAACAATATGCCCTAACACACTGGCCACATTGCCCTACGTCAAGAGCATATTGGAACTGACAACAAGTCTCCTAAGACCACTACAAGTCATGATGGCCCACAAGCCCCCATCCACTCTACGACAAATACTTATAAGGATTAAAGATCCCATTCCCACAACTTGTAGAACCAATGTGGTTTATAAAATACAATGCAATGACTCCCACAAGTCTTATACTGGACAGACAGGAAGGAATCTAGCTATTAGAATACATTAACATCAACTAGTAGCAAAACAGAATGACGAGCTCTCCTTAATATCTGTACACTCGGACAATGAAGGCCATCAGTTTAACTGGGACAAAGTAACCTAAGCCAAAGTAGACAAGCACAGGAATTCCTAGAGGCATGGTTCTCCACCCATAATGCAACCCACAAACACATAGAATTGGACCCCAAATGCAACGCGTACAGATCAAACCAGACATGACAGTACTCCTCATAATGGACCAGACAGGGTAAATTCCAAACGGATTAGAATAACATTGTTTCATTGGAGGCTCTACTGATGATGTCACCCAGCATGTTGACAAAACATTTGAATGATAACAAGTCAGCTTGTCGAGCAAGTCAACAACCTTGCTGACAGTACGTTCTCTAATTCCAATGGAGTTTCCAACTGATGTGAAAGTTCAGTTGTAAGACATCATTTCATAAGTAAGAGAGATAATGGGAATTGCAGATGCTGGAGAATCCAAGATAACAAAGTGTGAAGCTGGATGAACACAGCAGGCCAAGCATCTCAGGAGCACAAAAGCTGACGTTTCGGGCCTAGACCCTTCATCAGAGAGGGGGATGGGGAGAGGGAACTGGAATAAATAGGGAGAGAGGGGGAGGCGGACTGAAGATGGAGAGAAAACAAGATAGGTGGAGAGGAGAGTATAGGTGGGGAGGCAGGAAGGGGATAGATCAGTCCAGGGAAAACGGACAGGTCAAGGAGGCAGGATGAGGCTAGTAGGTAGGAGATGGAGGTGCGGCTTGAGGTGGGAGGAAGGGATGGGTGAGAGGAAGAACAGGTTAGGGAGGCAGAGACAGACTGGACTGGTTTTGGGATGCAGTGGGTGGAGGGGAAGAGCTGGGCTGGTATTGTGATGCAGTGGGGGGAGGGGACGAACTGGGCTGGTTTTGGGATGCAGTGGGGGAAGGGGAGATATTGAAGCTGGTGAAGTCCACATTGATACCATTGGGCTGCAGGGTTCCCAAGCAGAATATGAGTTGCTGTTCCTGCAACCTTCGGGTGGCATCATTGTGGCACTGCAGGAGGCCCATGATGGACATGTCATCTAAGGAATGGGAGGTGGAGTTAAAATGTTTCGCAACTGGGAGGTGCAGTTGTTTATTGCGAACCAAGCGGAGGTGTTCTGCAAAGCGGATAAGTAAGCTTCGTTCCAACAGTATTGATTGTGATTAAACAAAACCTTTTTAAAATAGATAAATGTCCCAACAGAGGCTGAATCATGAAGATGGATACTGAGCTAAATAACTTGTGAAAGATATTTTGAAATAAGGTACTTGATAGCCAGTTGACTATTTTAGAAATAAAAACAGAAAATCTGAGAGAAACTCAGCAGGTCTGGCTGTGTCTGTGGAGAGAGAAACAGGAAACAGTTAACTTTTTGAGTCCAATAACTCTTCTTCACATTATTTTTGCGGGGACAGGGAAGGGCAGAGGCAGGGAGAGAAAATTCAAAACTTGGAATAAGGTGTTGGTATCAATAAAAGCGTTCATTAAAACCAATGAATAAAAAGCCATCTGGTTTAATAAAATCCCTTTCACTCAGGGCGGGAAACCTGTCTTTACCTGGTCTGGTTTACATGTGACTCTGGTCCCCATACCAATGTGACTGACCAAACCCTTCCATTTGGTCGAGGTTGTGGGCATTAAGTATGACTTTGTCAGGGACAGATACACCTTGATGATGAAAGTAGCTAAGTTTAATCATCTTGGTGCTATACCACTGCATGATAAGGAAAGTTTGCACTTTGTCCAAAATGTTCTCATTTTAGCCTTCTGCTAGCCCTCTTGCTTCACTGTACTTAACACAAGTATCACACCAATGAAAATTAATGTAATTGTCCAATTTCTTTTCAGAAGATGAAAAATCTACAGTTGTCATGTAGACCAATTTCATAATTCAAAGAAAATGAATGAAAACTAAATGTAAAGACTTTGAGTTTAAAGTGTATGTACATCTAGTTCGAGTGACCATTTTTGAATTATTTATTATAGTTTTCCTGTATTTTCTACCAAAAAGTGAATGATTTGCCTCTAATTCCTTTTAAATTTGATTATCAATGAAATGGTAATTCTTTCTCACTATAAATCTAACGTAGGTTGACCCAATCTCAGTCAGCCCCAAATTATTAGAAGTTCTTCAGTACCTGTGTCCTCATTTTTAACATAAATCTTAGCATTAAATTAACAACAATTTGCTGCAAATCTAAGCCAGCACCTTTTTCCCCCCCTCATTTTGGAATTGTTCTGAAGCCTCTGATTTTTATCTGCTGCCTTGGACTGGGATGAACATTTGTTGTAATACTGCATGGTAGTTCACCCAAGTGTGTGGGCAAAGGAATTGCTTGATAATCATAAGTGAGATGCCTAATACTGTTTTAATTCATCTTGTGGAATGAAAATAATTGAAAGAAAGGTTTGCACTTCTGAAAAGATCTCACTTGATTCTTCACCTAATCAAGCATTTTTGACTTGCAGTCACTAATGTAATATATAGACAATGCATCAGCCAATTTGTGCCATAAACTTCAGAGAGTCTTTTCTGCATCATGTTGAGGGGTACATATTGGTGCAGAAGTCTAAGAGAATGTCTTGTCTTGTTCATTGTTGAATGGATCCACTTGAGAAGACAGGTAAGGCCTTGCACCTTGTCCAGATCGAGGCCCATTGCCATTGCAGCTGTTGCTTGGTACTGCACCAGAGTTCTAGCCTATACCTTAAGACTTGAGTCATTGGAATGGGACTGAGGCTTGAAAACGTAACCTTCTGACTCTGAGGTGTGAAAAGTGGCAAACTATTTAGTCCCAACTGGTTTTAGAAAATATGCACAGTACTGTGCTTATGGGATGTGGATGTATTTTTGTTTTTTAGCTATCTTCTGCTTGACATGTGTTTCCTTTTGTGATTTACTTACTTTTTACTTATTTCAGTTCTATAACTCTTAATTCTGTAGCTCTGGGGAAGAGAAAACATGGATTCTTGTGAAAGCAATTTAACAGAAGTCCTTTCTTTCTCCAAAAATCAAGGTACCCTACTAGGCTATTGCTAATTCATAATCAATAACTCATCATAAAATCTGACTATTTGGCCCAGTAGATCTGCTGATATTTGTGCTCCACCTAAGCCGTCTACTGTTTGTGTTTTTTACATTGAGTGTGCATGTGGCTACTAGAATGATTATATATAATATATTTGCAAGGATGGTCCATAATCTTTATGTACATACTGCATACATGTAACAGTCTACATGCACCAGTAGTCCATATATCCTTAGAGTTGTGCTTTTGGAGCAAGAGGCCATTATGAATTTGACAGGCAGTGACAAACACTCATTAAGAAAGTGAACATAAAATCAAGGCAATAATCCTTAAGTTGTCCTTGTGCCTGACATTGTGAGCATTTGCTTAAAAACTAGTCTGTGTCTTAATTGCCAAATGAACTTAAAATAAAATGATTTGTAACAAAGCTCATGGTGTAGTCTCTTCCTATCATCTTGAGCACCTAGACTTATGTCTCCTTGGTTAACAGACTAGGTTGTACGAATTAACCGAATAAGAAATGTATACAAAGAATACATTAACAAATTGCTAACAATGTTCCTTTGGTACATTTGCACTTGATTTAGTAGGACACAAAAATGAACTTGATTGCTTGCTTCTTTCCCTCCACCATCCAATTAGCTAATTCTTAACGAGAGTGAAAAATTAGGGACTTTGAACAAAGTCTTCTGAGTTCCTTGCCTGAGGCAGTAAATTTCAGTTGTTCCTCCCCCCCCTCCTCCCCAGTATGGATATGATGATGATACCACAAAGTTAATCAGGACTGAAGAAGCTGTGGGGTTTTTGCTTGCAGAAAAGGAAGATCAAGGTGTGATCTAATTGACGTCTTTAATATTGATTGATTTGGTTTTGATGGACAACTGTGGAGAAGCTGTTTCCACTTAGCTGGAAGTCCAAAACCAGCAGCTATAAATATGAGTTCTCAAAAAAAATTGTGAATTTAGGATAAATTTTATTTTCTCAGCCAGTTAGCATTCTAGCAATAATCAAAAGTGTAGATGAGGTGACGAGCACTGCAGTTGAAAGGTGGCTAGTTGAACATATGACTGAGAAGGGAATAAAGGAATATGTTGGTTAAGGTGGGAGGAGACTAGTCTGCAGCATGAATACGAATGGACAAATAATGTAGTATTTTATTAAGGATTGTTACTGGTGTTCTGTACATGTGGGTGTTTTTTCTCACCAATTAGTGTTGGAGCCATATAGCACGGTAAGAGACCGTTCAGTCCAACTTGTTCGTGCCGACCAAGTTTCCCCACACTAAACTAGCCCCACTCTCCCGCACATCCCAGATGTCCAAGTTCTTCAAGGACCGCAACTTTCCCCCCGCAGTGGTCAAGAACGCCCTTGACCGCGTTTCCCGCAACACATCCCTCACACCCTGCCCCTGCCACAACCGCCCCCAGAGGATCCCACTTGGTCTCACATACCACCCCACCAACCTCCGGATACAACGTAGCATCCTCCGACACTTCCGCCGTCTACAATCCGACCCCACCACCCAAGACATTTTTCCATCCCCACCCTTGGCTGCCCTCCGGAGAGACCACTCTCTCCGCGACTCCCTTGTCCACTCCACACTGCCCTCCAACCCCACCACACCCGACACCTTCCCCTGCAACCGCAGGAAATGCTACACTTGCCCCCACACCTCCTCCCTCACCCCCATCCCAGGTCCCAAGATGACTTTCCACATTAAGCAGAGGTTCACCTGCACATCTGCCAATGTGGTATATTGTATCCATTGCACCCGGTGTGGCCTCCTCTACATTGGGGAAACCAAGCGGAGGCTTGGAGACCGCTTTGCAGAACACCTCCGCTCGGTTCGCAATAAAGAACTGCACCACCCAGTCGCAAACCATTTCCACTCCCCCTCCCATTCTTTAGATGACATGTCCATCATGGGCCTCCTGCAGTGCCACAATGATGCCACCCGAAGGTTGCAGGAACAGCAACTCATATTCCGCTTGGGAACCCTGCAGCCTAATGGTATCAATGTGGACTTCACAAGCTTCAAAATCCCCCCCCTTCCCCCACTGCATCCCAAAACCAGCCCAGCCTGTCCCTGCCTCCCTAACCTGTTCTTCCTCTCACCCATCCCTTCCACCCACCTCAGCTGCACCTCCATTTTCCTACCTACCACCTCATCCCACCTCCTTGACCTGTCCGTCTTCCCTGGACTGACCTATCCCCTCCCTACCTCCTCACCTATACTCTCCTCTCTACCTATCTTGTTTTCTCTCCATCTTTGGTCCGCCTCCCACTCTCTCCCTATTTATTCCAGAACCCTCTCCCCATCCCCCTCTCTGAAGAAGGGTCTGGGCCTGAAATGTCAGCTTTTGTGCTCCTGAGATGCTGCTTTGCCTGCTGTGTTCATCCAGCTCCACACTTTTGTTATCTTAGCCCCACTTGATCTGTGTTTGGCCCATATCCCTCTAAACTTTTCCTATCTCTGTACCAATCCAAATATCTTATAAATGTTGTAATTGTGCCTGCATCTACCACTTCCTCTGGCATTTCATTTCACATACGAACCCTCCTCTGCGTGGAAAACGTTGGCCTCAGGTGCTTTTTTTAAATCTTTCTCTTTTTTTGCCTTTTTAAAATGTCTCCTAGTTTTGAACGACCCCACCCTAGGGAAAAGACTGTTACTATTCACCTTATCTATGCCCCTCGTGATTTTATAAACCTGTGTAAGGTCACTCCTCAACCACCTATGCTCCAGTGAAGAAAGCCCCAGCGCCTCCTTATAATGCAAACCCTCCAGTCTGGCAGCATTCCAATGAATTGGAGAGGGTTCAAAAAAACATTTAATAATATCCTCCCTACAGCAGGTGATGTCTCACCAATGTCCTGTACAACCTCAACATGACATCCCAACTCCTAAACTCATTACTCTGAACAATGAAGGCAGGCATGCTAAATGTCTTCTTAACCACCTTGTCTACCTTTTAATTTAACTTTCAAAGACCTGTACCTGAACCCCCATGTCTCTCCATTTGACAATGCTATGCAAGGCCCTACTATTAACTATATATGTTCTATCAATATTAGTTTGTAATACTTTGTATTTATCCAAATCACACTGCAGCCACTCATCACCCTCTTGGCCCAATTGATCAATTCCTTTATAATCTTAGATAGCCTTCTTTTACTTTTGACGACACCACTAATTTTGATGTCATCTGCAAGCTTACTAACACTGCCTCATAAATTCTCATCCAAATTCATTATGTAGATGACAAGCAGCAGTGGACCCAGCACCGATTCCTTGCAGAATGCTGCCGGTCTCAGGCCTCCAGTCTGAAAAACAAGCCTCCACTATCCTGTCTCCTACTGCCAAACCAATCTTATATCCAATTGTCACGGTCTCCCTGAATCGCATGTGATCTAACTTTACTATCAATCCACCATGCGGAACCTTGTCAAAGGCTTCACTAAAGTCTGTGCAGGCAATGTCTTCCACTCTGTCCTCATCAGTCTTTTTGGTTAAATCTTCAAACTCATTCAAGTTTGTGCAACATGATTTTACACACACGGACTATCCCTAATCATAAGAATGGATTTCGATGCATTTGGAGAAGGATAACCAATCTGTCAGAATGCCCTCCAAAAACATATCACTGATGTCAGATTCACTGGTCTGTAGTTCCCAGGCTACTCCTTTTTTATAGCCTTTCCTAAATAGAGGCATAACATTAGCCACCCGCCAGTACCTTACCCATGGCTACAGATGATACAAATATCTCTGCAAGAGGCCCAGCAATT
The DNA here is from genome assembly GCF_030684315.1 of Stegostoma tigrinum. Lineage (NCBI taxonomy): Eukaryota > Metazoa > Chordata > Chondrichthyes > Orectolobiformes > Stegostomatidae > Stegostoma > Stegostoma tigrinum. The sequence continues at coordinate 11,437,880 of NC_081366.1, read as the reverse complement.
TAGAAGAAGATCATGGAATTCCTGGGGTGTTGATATAGGCCCTTTGGCCCAACAAGTCCCCGCCAACCCTCAGAGCATCCCACCATGACCCACCTTACCTACAAATATGAGCAATTTAGCATAGCCAGTCTATCTAACCTGCACGTTTTTGGACTGTGGGAGGAAAGCAGAGCACCTGGAGGAAATCCATGCAGACACTGGGAGAATGTGCAAACTCAACAGTCAGTTGCCCGAGGGTGGAATCGAACCCAGGTCCCTGGCTAATCACTGAGCCACCGTGCCACTCTCTTTATTTCTTCCCTAACTTCCCACAACATTCTGGGATACACTTGAGATAACAAGGTGTGGAGCTGGATGAACACAGCAGGCCAAGCAGCATCAGAGGAGCAGGCAAGCTGACGTTTCGGGCCTATACTCTTCAGAATTTTCGGGGCCCGAAACGTCAGCTTGCCTGCTCCTCTGCTGCTTGGCCTGCTGTGTTCATCCAGCTCCACACCTTGTTATCTCAGATTCTCCAGCATCTGCAGTTCTTGCTATCTCTGGGATACACTTAATCAGGTTCTGGAGATTTATCCACCCTTTTTCTTAATACCTCCACCACCACCACCTTTTGTAATGTGAAATGTTTTCAGACATCAATATTTATTTCCCCAAGTTCCTTGGCATCCATTTCTTTCTCCACAGTAAGAACGGATGTGAAATATTTGTTTGATATCTCTCCCCTCTCCTGTGTTTCCACACATAGACAACCTGCTTGACCTTTTCAGAGGGGGCTATTCACTCACTAGTTGCTATTTTGTTCATAATGTATTTGAAGAATCTCTTTGGATTATTCCTTATCTGCCAAGGTTATCCTGTATTCTCTTTTTGTTTTGTCCTTTTGATTTCTTTCTTAAGAATACTCCTATGCCTCTTATACTCTTCAAGAGATTCACCTGATCTTAGTTACTACACATAATATTTGCCTCCTTATTCTTATCCAGAACCTCAATATTTTTATTAATCCATTGTTCCCAACTCTTAGCAGCCTTACCCTTCAGTCTGAACAGGAACGTAATGCCTCTGAACTCATTATCTCCCTTTTAAAAAGTCTCCCATTTGCCAGTTATCCCCTCACTTGCGGGCAGTCTATTCCTAATCAACTCTTGAAAGTTCTTCTCTGATAACGTCAAAGTTAGCCTTACTCAATTAAGTACTTTAACTTTTAAACAAGGCCCATCCTTTTCCATAAATATTTTAATGCTAATAGAATTATGATCACTGGTCCCAAAGTGCTTTCTGAAATACTTCAGTCATTTGCCCTACCTTATTTCCCAAGAAAAGATCAAATTTTGCTTTTACTTTAGAAGTACACCTACGTATTGATAAAGAATTTTCTGGACCACATGTAACCACTTCTTGCTATCCAAGCCGTTAACAATATATGGCAGTGCAGTCCACGTTTGAGGTCTCTCTACATATTTAGTCCTTAGGCCCCCAAAAGTCAGTGGCAAACTATGTTGCAACCTCATCAAAATATCATTTCCTGCCCCCCGCCCCCACCGACTTTCTTTCTCGAGTTCCACCCATATCTTCACTGGACGATCCCTCAGAAATATTCTCTTTAAGTACAGATATAACGTTTTCCTTAATCAAAAATTGAAGCTTTTCGTGTGAGAGTTGAGTCAGTGAGTGGCAATAGGCCACGTTCAGTTGACAACTACACAGCGATCACTGGATAGTGATTGGAATGAGTGGGATCTTAGCCCCTGACTTAGTAAATTGAGCAGATGTACTTCTGCAGATAAAAATTTAATATGTCTGAATTAGTGATCCTATTAGTGAAGGACTTGACAAGTTATCCTGTTAATCCTGCTCAACAGCTTTATTTTAAAATGCTGTTCATTGTAATCCTGTGGAAGGATTCTATTTCCAATTTCTTCTATGAATTTAATAAAATAATGTTGCCAATGATAGGTCCTTATCTTCTTTTTCCTTCTTGAACACTGGGTAACTCACAATAACAGGAACTGTGTGAAACTGTGTAATCTTGCTGTGGGCTTGCTGATTTGGTATCTCTTCCTTTAATATGAAATGGTGAAAAGAACCTTTAATTTCACAAGCTGGGACATGAGCAATTTTTCCAAGGCAATGGTGATTTATTTACCAACTAGTAGGGAAGGCAGCCATCTCTGGGTGAGCTGACATTTCAGGCCTAGACCCTTCTTCAGAAATTTGAAGAAGGGATTAGGCCTGAAACGTCAGCTTTCCTGCTCCTGTGATGCTGTTTGGCCTGCTGTGTTCATCTAGCTCTACACTTTTTGTTATCTCAGATTCTCCAGCATCTGCAATTCTCTGGGTGAAAGGTTTTGAGTTCCCATAACTCTCATGATGAGGGAATGGAATTGCTCATCGGTCTGAAGCAAAGTAACAATCAGCAGTTGTAAAGACTATAGTTTATTCTCTTTATTTTTAGTCCATAAAAAATAAACAAGATGCTTCTTTTGTGTCAATACAACTTTTTTTGTTAGTAGTTTTAAAAATCATGTTGAATGGAGCAGATTATAAATCCACTTTTTTTCCTAAAAAAAGTGAGGAAAATGCCAGACAGAATTGAGTTGGTGAACTTGTGGACTTCTGGACTAGGAGAGCTGGCTGTGTGGTTCCTGTGCAGAATCTCAAAATTGTTACAGTGCAAAAGAAGGCCATTCAACCTTGCATATAGCCTTGTGCAGACACAAACTATAGCCTGGTTGTGCTGAATGTGCACAATATTTTAGCCTGGAAAGGAAGAACAACTAAAAAAAATCTGTTTATTACTCTACCTTGTTTCCTTCCTACCTTTTGCCCCTGCCCTGCACCCCCCCCCCCCCCAAGTCCTTCCTCTCCTTCCCTCCACACCCCTCACTCCTTCCCATTCCCGTTCCATTCCTCTTTTTTTCTCTTTCATTCCCACACACACTCTTGATCGCGCATGCTCAACTTCTCTCTGCAGTCCTCCCTACCCTCCACACACCAGTATGGATATCTAACAGAAAAATTTCAATACCTGTTCTTTTCTGACAATTTCCCTATCATCTCTTTTCCGAAAATTCCATTGTTGAAAGAGAAAAGGAAAAACCCACTTTCAGAGGTTCTGAAAGAGAAAATTGTCAACCTGTGGATGAAAGACTAAGAATAGATACATTTTAGAACCTCCATCAGCAAAGAATCAGAAGAAGCTGAGCTGAAGGAAAGCACTCGACACCTGTGATCCAGACCTATGCGAATGCTGTGTTTCTGATTTTTTTTTTCCTCCTCCCCGCCGCACCCCCACACTTTTTTGTCTTTTCTTGTCTCTCTTTGTGTGTTCATTTGTATGGGTATAAGACTTTTACAAGAAGGGTAGAGTTTGTTATTGATCCATAAATTAGATTAGATTAGATTCCCTGCAGTGTGGAAACAGGCCCTTTGGTCCAACAAGTCCACACCGCCCCGATGCATCCCAACCTGACCCATCCCCCTATAACTCTCACACCCCTGAACACTACGGGCAACTTAGCATGGCCAATCCACCTACCCTGCACATCTTTAGACTGTGGCAGGAAACCCACGCAGACACGGTGAGAATGTGCAAACTCCACACAGACAGTCACCTGAGGCTGGATTCGAACCTGGGTCCCTGGTGTGTGAGGCTGCAGTGCTAACCACTGAGCCACCGTGCCGCCCCAAATTCAACTTGCTTAATTTTTTCCTGTTGGTTTAAAAACAGTTTGATAACAATGAAATTCTTATTCGTGAAAGAAACCTGTTGTGCATATTCTTCAACTTGAATTAGACAGGTAGGTAAAATTGGGCAATTCAATGCTTTAATCAGACTTTCACATTTGTGATTCTGGCACGAGTGGAGCTGCATTTCCAACACGTTCCCTGAACTCTGAACTGCAGCTCTGGTCTCCATTCATCTTGATTGGCTAGAGTGAGCTTGGAACTGTCAAATTTCTGAATCTGGTAATGCAGATCACTCCACTCCTCTACCACCTCTAAAATGACAAGGACAGCAAATGCCTTTGTTTCAGAATGACCGTAAGGCGATGCCTGGGAACTGTAGACCAGTGGGTCTGACATCACTGGAGGGTCAGTTGTTTGGAGGGTATTCTGAGGGAGAGGATTTCCATGCATTTGTAGAGGTAAGGACTGTCTAGGGATAGTCAGCATAGCTTTGTGCGTGGGAAATCATGTCTCAAACTTGAATGAGTTTTTTGAGAACGTAACCAAAAAGACCAACGAGGGCAGAGTGGAAAATATTGCCTACACAGACTTTAGTAAAGCCTTTGACAAGGTTCCACATGGTGGACTGATTAGTAAAGTTAGATCATATGTAATTCGGGAAGAGTTTGTCAATTGGGTACAAATTTGGCTTGACAGTAGGAGCTAGAGGGTGGTGTTAGAGGTGATAATGGGAACTGCAGATGCTGGAGAATCCAAGGTAACAAAGTGTGGAGCTGGATGAACACAGCAGGCCAAGCAGCATCTCAGGAGCACAAAAGCTGATGTTTCGGGCCTAGACCCTTCATCAGAGAGGGGGATGGGGAGAGGGAACTGGAATAAATAGGGAGAGAGGGGGAGGCGGACTGAAGATGGAGAGAAAAGAAGATAGGTGGAGAGAGTATAGGTGGGGAGGTAGGGAGGGGATAGGTCAGTCCAGGGAAGACGGACAGGTCAAGGAAGTGGGATGAGGTTAGTAGGTAGATGGGGGTGCGGCTTGGGGTGGGAGGAAGGGATGGGTGAGAGGGAGAACAGGTTAAGGAAGCAGAGACAGGCTGAGCTGGTTTTGGGATGCAGTAGGGGAAGGGGAGATTTTGAAGCTGGTGAAGTCCGCATTGATACCATTAGGCTGCAGGGTTCCCAAGCGGAATATGAGTTGCTGTTCCTGCAACCTTCAGGTGGCATCATTGTGGTACTGCAGGAGGCCCATGATGGACATGTCGTCTGAGGAATGGGAGGGGGAGTTGAAATGTTTCGCGACTGGGTGGTGCAGTTGTTTGTTGCGAACCGAGCGGAGGTGTTCTGCAAAGCGGTCTCCAAGCCTCCGCTTGGTTTCCCCAATGTAGAGGAAGCCACACCGGGTGCAATGGATACAATATACCACATTGGCAGATGTACAGGTGAACATCTGCTTGATATGGAAGGTCATCTTGGGGCCTGGGATAGGGGTGAGGGAGGAGGTGTGGGGGGCAAGTGTAGCACTTCCTGCGGTTGCAGGGGAAGGTGCTGGGTGTGGTGGGGTTGGAGGGAAGTGTGGGGCGAACAAGGGAGTCACGGAGAGAGTGGTCTCTCCGGAAGGCAGTCAAGGGTGGGGATGGAAAAATAGCTTGGGTGGTGGGGTCGGATTTTAGATGGCGGAAGTGTTGGAGGATGATACGTTGTATTTGGAGGTTGGTGGGGTGGTGTGTGAGAACGAGGGGGATCCTCTGGGGGCGGTTGTGGCAGGGGCGGGGTGTGAGGGATGTGTTGCGGGAGACGTGGTCAAGGGCGTTCTTGACCACTGTGGGGGGAAAGTTGCGGTCCTTGAAGAACGTGGATATCTGGGATGTGCGGGAGTGGAATGCCTCGTCCTGGGACCAGATGAGGTGGAGGAATTGGGAATAGGGGATGGAATTTTTGCATTCGACGGCAGTTGGAGATGAAGAGGTCAAGGGAGGGTAGGAGGCCTGGGGGTGGTGTCCAGGAAGAGGACTTGTGTTGGAGGAGGGTGAAGGGGTCAGTTTCAATGGCAGTTGGAGATGAGGAGGTCATTTCAAGCCCGCTGACTCCCACAGCAACCTAGAATACACCTCCTCCCACCCACCCTCCTGCAAAAATTCCATCCTCTATTCCCAATTCCTCCGCCTTCGCCACATCTGCACCCAGGATAAGGCATTCCACTCCCGCATATCCCAGATGTCCACGTTCTTCAAGGACCGCAACTTTCCCCCCGCAGTGGTCAAGAACGCCCTTGACCGCGTCTCCCGCATTTCCCGCAACACATCCCTCACACCCCGCCCCCGCCACAACCGCCCCCAGAGGATCCCCCTCGTTCTCACATAACAGCCCACCAACCTCCGGATACAACGCATCATCCTCTGACACGTCCGCCATCTAAAATCCGACCCCACCACCCAAGCTATTTTTCCATCCCCACCCTTGTCTGCTTTCCAGAGAGACCACTCTCTCAGTGACTCCCTTGTCCACTCCACACTCCCCTCCAACCCCACCACACCCGGCACCTTCCCCTGCAACCGCAGGAAGTGCTACACTTGCCTCCACACCTCTTCCCTCACCCCTATCCCAGGCCCCAGGATGACCTTCCGTAACAGGCAGATGTTCACCTGCACATCTGCCAATGTGGTATATTGTATCCATTGCACCCAGTGTGGCTTCCTCTACATTGGGGAAACCAAGCAGGGGCTTGGTGACCTCTCTGCAGAATGCCTCCGCTCGGTTAGCAACAAACAACTGCACCTCCCAGTCGCGAACCAATTCTACTCCCCCCTCCCATTCCTCATACGACATGGGCCTCCTGCAGTGCCACAATGATGCCACCCGAAGGTTGCAGGAATAGCAACTCACATTCTGTTTGGGAACCCTGCAGCCTAATGGTATCAATGTGGACTTCACCAGCTTCAAAATCTCCCCTTCCCCCACTGCATCCCAAACCAGCCCAGCCTGTCTCTCCTTCCCTAACTCTTCTTCCTGTCCCCCATCCCTTCCTCCCACCTCAAGCCGCACCTCCATGTCCTACCTACCACCTCATCCTGCCTCCTTGACCTGTCCGTCTTCCTTGGGTGGTGTTAGAGGGTTGTTTTATGTACCGAAGGCCTGTGACCACTGGTGTTTGACATTTACGTAAATGTTTTGGATGAAAATTTTGGAGGCATAGTTAGTAAGTTTGTGGATGTCACCATAATTTGGTGGTACAGTTGATAGTGCAGATCGAAGATTACAAAGGGATCTTGATCAATTGGGCCGATTAGTTCAAGAACTGGCAGAAGGAGTTTAATTTCGATTAAAACAAGGTGAGGTATTTTGGTAAAATGAACAAGGGCAGCACTTAGACAGTTAATGGTAGGACCCTCGGTAGTGTTACTGAACAGGGAGATGTCGGGGTTCAAGTATGTTGTACTTTGAAAATTTTGTCGCAGGTAGATGGGGTGGTTGAGATTGCATTTGGCATGTTTGCCTTCGTTGTTCAGACCATTGACTATGTGAGTTGGGACGTCATGTTAATGTTCTACAGGACATTGAGGCCACTTTTGGAGTACTGTGTTCGGTTCTGTTTGCCCTGCTATAGGAAGGGCCTTATTAATTTGGAGAGGGTTCAGCAAAGATTACAAGGATGTTGCGAGGACTAGAGGGTTTGAGTTATAAGGAGAGGCTGAATAGGCTGGGACTTTCCTCACTTGAGCGTAGGAGGTTGAGGGATGACCTTACAGAGGTTTATAGAAATCATGAGGGGCATAGATAAGGTGAATAGCAATGGTCTTTTCCCTAGGGTGGAAGAGTTCAAAACTAGGGGATAAATTTTTAGGTTGAGAGTAAAAACATTTAAAAGGGACTTGAGCGGCAACTTTTTCATAAAGAATGTGGTTCATATGTGGAATGAACTGCCAGAGGAAGTGGTAAATGCAAATACAGTTATGGCATTTAAAAGTGAATGGGAAAGATTTAAAGGGATATGGGCCAAATGCAGACAAGTGGAACTAGTTTAATTTGGGAACTTTCATTGACATGGGCAAGTTTGACCAGAGGATCTGTTTCTGTGCTGTATGACTTTACCACTCTATGAACACATCGGGACCACCGTTACTTGCAAGATCACCTCCAAAACACACACTATACTGACTTTGAACTGTACTAAACTACAGTAAAGGAATATCAATAAGCGTTTCAGAATTTCCTTCCTAACAGCACATGAGGTGTACCTACCTCCGCCCATAGGCTGCAGCAATTTAAAAAAAGCAGCTCACCGCCACCTTCTCGAAGGGTTTTGGAAATGTACAATAAATAAATATTGGCCTGGCCTGTGGCTTTTTTTTTGCCTATTGTGACACCCAGAACAATTTTATAGGTATCATGCAGCAAAAAGTTTGTAGGACATTTTTGACAAATGATGATGGTGGGCCTTGTGCCTTTTGTCTTTGTAACAATTTGAGAGGCATCCAAAGGCCCAGGTCAAAAGATATGTTTTTTTTTTTTGCCTTTGTTGAATCTGTTATGATCCTAGCTGATTCCAGTATGGAGCAAGTTACATCCCAGGGTGAGATTTGCCTTGATCGATGATGAGTTTTTTTTGTTATTTGTTTACCATTTTAGCCCGTCACTGACTGTATTTGCATGAGGCCGCAGATGTACTGTTAAGAAAATAACATCAGTGCTCATTACACACAAAAGGGAAGAACATGAACTGTTTTAAATTGTACAAGAACGTTGAAATGGTCATTTTAAAAAAAATCAAAACATAAAACTCAACGCTTGTACCCTTCACAGCAACCTTACAACTCAAACTTCAATGAAGGGTCACCCTATCTTCACTTTTTAAAGTTTTGTGCTCCTTTAAAACTAATACCTTTTCAGTCCCCAAATTTTCCATTTCTTCAGTTTCCTTGATTGATTTTCCCATTGGACTATTTCCTTACCTATAACTGCCTGTGTGAGATGTCATGGGAATTAGCTAGAAATGCTGGTTTTAATAAAAAATTTTGTTGCATGATGCTCACTTACATGTTAAGGGTTACTGCAATACTAATTTGAATTCTTCCATAATCACAATTCTTAGTTTTTCTCTGACTTCAAAGTTAGTGAGACTTTGCTGTTTTGTCTAAAAGGCAAATATGCCATTTCTTTAGATAGTGACCAAAACTGCACAGATTATTGTAGGGGTGATAATGGGAACTGCAGATGCTGGAGAATCCAAGATAACAAAATGTGAGGCTGGACGAACACAGCAGGCCCAGCAGCATCTCAGGAGCACAAAAGCTAACGTTTCGGGCCTAGACCCTTCATCAGAGAGCTCTCTGATGAAGGGTCTAGGCCCAAAACGTCAGATTATTGTAGGTGTGGTCGTAGAACATGCTGTCGAATTTTAACAAGATTTCCTTATTCTTGCAATCCAATCCCTCTGCAGTAAAAACCAGCATGCTATTTGTCTTCCTAGTTCTTTCTTGTACCTGCATGTTAACTTTGCATTCACAAGTTTCAAGTCACTTTTCAAAACCAGCAGAAAACTTTATTTCCATTCTCACTTTCAAAGTGAGCTACCTCTCACTTCTCTCCATTATTTTCCACCTATTGTGTGGCAACATAACTGGTCTAGTAGTCCAGAAGCTAGTGGTGACCATGAATCAATGACAGTTGTCATTAAAAGCTTTGTTCACTAATGCCCTTTTTAGGAAGGAAATCGGCTGTTCTTGACGAGTTTGACCTACATGTGACATGAGCGATGGCACTGTGTTTGACTTTTAACGCTCCTGACAAACTAATTTGGTTGTATCAAAACTGATGTAAAAGTCCAAAAAGAATGAAAGCCATAAAACCAGATAGACCACCTCAACATTATCCGAGGTATTCAAATGACAATATTCCGTGTACCCTGCACTGTCCTCATTGGTAATATTTGGAGGCTTGTGCTGATATTAGATCTGTTCCAGAGGCCGAATGAAGTCACATACACTGCCATCTTACGGATAATGTCCCAACACATCCTTGGATGTGTGCTGTCACACCAGCAGAACAGACAGACCAAAGGTAGTGGCACAATTCTTACAGTCAGCGAGTGCCCTAGGAGTCTCCAACGTTGACTCAAGATCCCACAATAGGCAAGGAAAATTCCTACTTATTCCTACCTAGTTTCCTCCCAGGCCTTTAATTCATTCAAGGGATGTGGGCATCACCTGGCTAGACCAACATTTATTCCCAAGCCTAATTGCCCAGAGGGAAGTTAAGAGTCAAATGTGTTTATGTGGCTTTGTGTCACATGTAGGTCAGACCAGGTAAGGATGGCAGTGCCCTTTCCTAAGAGACTTAGTGAATTAGTTGTATTTTTTCTAACAATTGAAGTTTGATAGACATCATTAGGCTCTTTTAATTCCAGATTTTTTAAAAAAAGAATTTGAATCCAAATTCCACCATCTGCCATGGCAAGATTTAAACCCAGGTCTCCAGATCATTACCTAGGTCTCTGGATTAATAGTCTAATGATAAGGCCCTCTGTGAATATTGATGAAAGATTATGAATATATGTACTTCCATGTTGAAGACAAATTGGAAGCAGCAGTGAGAGTGCAAGGAATTCTGTGGTGCAGTATCTCCTAATGCCCAAAGCCGTCAATCAAACACAAGGCACAGGTTAGCAGTATGCCGGAATACTCAACACCATGTCTGAATGAATGCAGTTCCCACCACAGTCAAGAAGCTTGACATCTGTGATAACGCAGCCTGCTTGAGGAGCACACCATCAACCATCTTCAACATTCAGCATTTATCTCCTCTGCTACCAATGCACAGTGGCAGCAATGTGCATCATCTACAAGCTGCACTGCAGTAAGTCACTAGTCTTCCTTTGACAGCACCTTCCAAACCTGTAACTTTTACCACTAGAAGGACAAGGGCAACAGATGTGTGGGAACATTACCATCTGCAAGTTCCCCTCCAGCTTGACGCCATCCTGACTTTGAGTGATATTACTGCTCTCTCACTGTTGCTGAGTAAAAATCCTAGAACTTGCCAAACAAGATTATTCCTTTTAGGAACAATTTAGGATCAGGCAAAATGAGTGCTAGTTCTGCCCATTTTGGGTGAAGTTGTTTCTTCTGAATTTATAAATGATGACTTTGAAAATACATTTTGGTTCCCTCAACAAGTGGGATCATGTTTTCCACACTTGCCTGTCAAACCGTTTCGATCAGGTAACCATCCCATTTCCTAGAGAAAAGAGCCTAAGCCCATTCAATTATTCCTAATCGGTATTACTTTGCAGTTCAGACTTTTTTGCCATGTTACTCTGTTTCTGTATCCTTTTCACAAGATAGAGACCGGACCAATTCACACCACTCAAACAAATGTAAGCACTGTTCTGTGGATGTGTGATGCATGTTGTTTGCTTTTCAATACTGATGTCTGGAAATGAACTCCAGAGCACTGTTTGTTATTTATGGCCTCATTAACCTGTGTAGCTACTTTCCATGACTTGGCATGATTTGCAAAATTGATGTTTGCAGATTGTAAACGTTCACTGTCTGTGATGGTGGTTGCATTGTTGTAGTATTTCCTGCACTGTGGATGGCACATCTGGCTATAAAAGGCATTCTGGCTTTGCATAATTGTTAGAAATGTTTCACACTTTTTTTTTTGAAGAAAGTGTCACTAAATCACAGCTTGAAACCTGGGCCTTACTTAATTTTGTCTTATTTTGTTCAAAAGGTAGCAGTGAGTACTCGGCTTCTCAAGCCTCAGTGACTGTGTGGAGTTTGCACATTCCCTCTGTCTGTGTGAGTTTCCTCCCACAGTCCAAAGATTTGCAGGTTAGGTGGATTGGCCTTGCTAAATTGCCAATAAATGTCCAGGGATGTGTTGTGTAGGTGGATCAGTCATAGGAAATACAGGGTTACAGGGATGGGATAGGGGGCTGAGTTTGAGTGGGATGAGTCAGTGTGGACATGTTGGGCCGAATGGCTTGTTCCCACACTAGGGCTTCTATGAAATCTTCCAAAGCTGTTATTGTGCTTGCCCATCTATCTTTTTTTTTTCCACCCATTCTCAGTATGTTGGAATTACAGGTAAGGCTGGTATTTATTATTCATCTCTCATTACTTGATGTAGTGAGTCTCATTCTCAAACTGCTAGTTTGTTAGCCGTAAGTCGTCCGACAGTAATGTTGGGGCAGAAGCTCCAACATTTTGATTCTATTTCAGGGTGGTGTACGATTTGGGGGAGAGTTTGCATTTGATGTGTTCTTGAATGCCTGCTGCCATTGTTCAGCCGAATGATAGGGATTGTGCGTTTGGGAGGCTGTTTCAAACAAGTCTTGGTAATCTCTATCTTGTGGATGGTAAACCCTGCAGCCATGTTGTGCCGCTGGTGGAAGGCCTGAAGGTTTAGGTGGTGGACAGGGTCCTGACTAAGCTGGATGCTTTCTCCTAGGTGGGCTTCATGAATATTGTTGGAGTCGCACTCATCCAGGAAAGTGGAAAACATTCTTTTAGTACTGCAGACTTGTGTTTTGTTATTGATATAAGGATGTTGCCGGATTTAGAGGTTTGAGTTACGGGAGAGGCTAAATAGCCTGGGGTGTGTTCCCAGAGTGTTGGAGGCTGAGGAATGACTTGTAGAGGTTTATAAAGTCATGAAGGGCATGGACAGAGTGTAGCCAGTGTCTTTGTCTTTTTCTCAGGGTATGGGAGCCCAAAGCTATAGGGGCCTAGATTAAGGTGAGAGGGAAAAGATTCAAAAGGGTACTGAGGAGTAACTTGTTCATGCAGAGGGTGGTGCAAGTATGGAATGAGCTGCCAGTGGAAGTGGTAGAGGCTGGTACAGTTACAACATTTAAAAGGTATCTGGATGGGTACATAAATAGCAAGGGTTTAGAGGGATATGGGCTAACTTGCTGGCAAGTGGGACTAGATGAATTTAGGGTATCTAGGTGACATGGACAAGTTGGACTGAAGGCTCTGTTTCCATGCATCTCTGACTCTGACTTTTTTGATTTTGATTGGATCTTAGCTATAAGGAAACAAATTACGTGGAGCAGTATGAAGTTGAACAAACACAGAATACGCTTCCAGAATGTGGAGTAGTTAAATCTAATCAGCTGGTATAGGTAGGAGGGGCTGAGTGGTCTTGTTTGCACTGCATATTCTTTGATTCTATGAGAGAACCTGGCTATTAATAGGCTTTTCGAATGTGCCGAATAACTGATCCATGCTCTACACAGGTGACATGCTGTTATGATGAACACTGACCAGGCATGAGAAGCTTGGTTCATTTTGTTTAAAAAATTTCATTTAAGTTTATTTAGCTCCATAAACCAATGTATATGTTCTGTGCCACAAATTACTGTGTGTAAAGACCAAAGCTAACAGCTTGCTTTAATTTGCAGTGCTGAATTCAAAATGGGCTCTTATGATAATGTAATCTAATGTATGTGTTTAAAGAGAGAATGTTGTAGTACAGTGGTAAATCTCTCTGTTTCTGGTTTCGGAGGGAATAATTTGATTGTTCCTTTAGTTACAGATTTGACATTTCTTATAAATGGAAAAACCACCTTGTCCAACTAAAATCTGCATGACTGCCTTAATCCAGAAAGGACAATATGTTCCTTGATGGGCTATGTTCATTGGTTCTAGGAAATGATACACTCTTTTAATCTCACCATCATACTCTAGAAATAGAACCAGCCATTTCACAGCTGGTGAATGCCAGCAGCATGTGTGCTACCAGCTTGATTCATTCCTTGTCCACATTTGTCTCTGAATTGGAATGTTTTGCCTTGTCCAAATGCACACACTATCCTAGAATCATGAGTATCTTGTTACAATATGAAGGGAGGTCATTAGCTCATGCCTGTCCTAGCCGTTTGAAAGAGCTACACAATTAGTCCTGCATCTCCACTTTTTTCCCCCCACACTACTGCAGGTTTTCCTTCTTTCTTTAGTATTTACCCAATTCCCTTCTTGGAATTTTGTTTTTGTGCATTGCCTGAAAGGGTGATAGAAGTAATGTGCCCCAGATCATAACAGCTTGCAGATTTTTTAAAAAAAATCTAATTCTTTTTAGTCCTTCTGTCAATTTCTTTAATTCTGTGTCCTCCATTACGAACCCTTTCTTTCTGTGAGAAAACTCTTGCCTTGAACATCCAGCAAATTATCTCTCTACAAGTTTAATTTAGGGGTGGCATAGTGGTTAATGTCACTGGACGAGAGATCTAGGCTAATCACTGTGGCAGATGGTAAAATTTGAATTCATTAAAATCTGGAATTAAAGCTAGTTTAATGGCAACTATGCAATTATTGTCAGTTTTTAAATTAAAACCCATCAGGTTCACCGATTCCTTTTCAAGAAGGAAATCTTACCTTGCCAGGGACATCCCATAATTAAAAATAAAATTTAACCTCTGCCCGAGCTTCCTTTTTCTCCTGTTATCTCCTAATTGCCTTGCCTATGCAATCTGAATTTCCTGTATCTACCAGAGTTTTTTCTTATTTGATTTTTGTGGGATGTGGGTGTCGCTGGCCGGCATTTATTGCCCTGTCCCTCGTTGCCCTTGAAGGTGGTGGTGAGCTGCCTTCTTAAACTGCAACAGTCCACCTGCTGTGAGATATATCCCACAATATCATTAGGGAGGGAATTCAAGGATTTTAACCCGGCGACACTGAAGGAATGACCATATATTTCCGAGTCAGCATGATGAGTGCTTGGAGGGGAACTTGAAGGTGGTGGTGCTCCCGTGTATCTGCTGCCTTTGTCCTTCTAGATAGAAGTGGCCATGGGTTTGGAAAATGCTACCTGAGGATCTTTGGTGACTTTCTACAGGGCATCTTGTCGTAATACATACTGTTGCTACTGAGGGTGTGGATGCAGTGTCAATCAAGCGGGCTGCTCTGTCCTGTATTGTGTCGAGCTTCTTGAGCGTTGTTGGGGCTGCACCCATCCAGGCAAGTGGGGAGTAATTCCATCACACTGCTGACTTGTTTCTTCTAGATGCTGGACAGGCCTTGGGGAGTCAGGAGGCGAATTACTTCCTTCAGTATTCTGAGCCTCTGACCTGCTCTTGTAGCCACTGCGTTTATGTGGTGGGTCCACTTGAGTTTCTGATCAATGATAGCTCCCAGGATGTTAATAGTGGGCAATTCAGTGAAAAGTAGCACCATCGAATGTCATGGGGTGGTGGTTAGATTGTCTCCTTGGTGATGGACATAGTCTGACTTTTGTGTGGCACAAATGGTACTTGCGACTTGTCAGCCCAAGCCTGAATATTGTCGCAATGTTGTTCCATTTGAGCACTGATTGCTACAGTATCTGAGGAGTCACGAATGGTGCTGAACATTGTGCAATCATTGGTGAACATCCCCATTTCTGACCTTGAGTCATTGATGAAGTGGCTGTAGATGGTTGGACCGAGGACACTACCCTGAGGAGCTCCTGGAGCTGAGATGATTGACCTCCAATAACCAGAACTATCTTTCTGTGATCAGCCATGACAATAACCACCAGAGAGTTTCCTCCTTTATGCCACACACTGTAGAATGCTGCCTTGATGTCAAGGGCTGACAGTCTCGCCTTGCCACTAGGATTCAGCTCTTTCGTCCATGTTTGAACCAAGGCTGTAGTGTGGTCAGAAGCCAAACTGGGCGTCACTGAGCAGGTTATTGCTGAACAGGTGCTGCTTGATAGCACTGGTGGCACCATCCATCACTTTGCTGATGGTCGACAGTCGACTGATGGGGTGGTAATTGGCTGGGTTGGGTTTGCCCTGCATTTTATGTACAGGAAATACTTGGGCAATTTTCTACAATGCCAGTGTCGTAACTGTACTGGAACAGCTTGGGTAGGGGAGCGGTACGTTCTGGTGCACGAGTCTTCAGTGCTATTGGTGGAATGTTTTCAGGGCCCATAGCCTTTGCAGTATCAGCTCCTCCAGTTGTTTCTTGATATCACATGGAGTGAACCTAATTGGCTGATGACTGGTACCTGTAATGCCGGGGACCACTGATCCAAGATGGATCATCCACTTGGCACTTATGGATGGATTGCTGCAAAAGCTTCAGCCTAACCTTTTTGCTCTGATGAACTGGGCTATTCCATCCTTGAGGATGGGGATATTTGTGTAGCCTGTGCCTCCAGTGAATTGTTTAACTGTCCACCACCATTCACCACTGGATGTGGCAGGACTGGTTGTGCACTCACTTAGCTCTGCCTATCACTTGTTGCTTATGTTGTTTGGCATGCAAGACGTCCTGTTTGGTGTCTTCACCAGATTGACACCACATCTTCAGGTATGCCTGGTTGCTGCTCCTGGCATGCCCTCCTGCACTGTCCATTGAACCAGGGTTGATACCCTGGCATGATAGTGATTGGCTTGAGTGGGGGATATGCCGGACCATGAGGTTACAGTTTGTGCTGGGGTACCATTCTGCAGCTGTTGATGGCCCACAGTGTGTCATGAATGCCCTGTCTTAAGTTGCTAGATTTGTTCAAAATCTGTCCCACTTTGCATGATGAGAGTGCCACACAACATGATAGAGGTTATTCTCAATGTGAGGGTGGAACTTTGTCTCCACAAGGACTGTGCAGTGTTCATTCTTACCAATAATGCCATGGATATATGCAACTTTGACTCAGGATCCCGCAATGTTAAGGACTCCCAGACAACTCCCTCCCTGTTGTTTACCAATGTGCGGTCACCTCTGCTGGGTCTGTCCTGCTGGTGAGACAGGGTAAATCCAGGGATGGTGATGGTGGTGACTGTAAGTTATGATTCCATGGATGTGATTGTCAGGCTGTTGCTCGACTAGTCTGAGACAGCTCTCCTAATTTTGGCACTGTTCCCCAGATGTTAATGAGGAGGACTTTGCAGGGTCAACAGGGCTGTTTCTTCTCTTGTCTTTTCCGGTGTCTAGGTTGCTGCCTGGTGATGTCTGGTTTCATTTCCTTGAGACTTTGTAGTGATTGGTACAACTGAATGATTTCCTTGGCCATTTCAGCGGGTAATTGAGAGCCAACCATATTGCTGTGGGTCTGAAATCACATAAAGGCCAGAACAGGTAAGGATTGTAGATTTCCTTCTACAGTATATCTGTGAGGTTGTAGACATGCTCGCTGAGCCGGGGGGTTTGACATACCTTTTGCAACCAAACCCACCGGCTCAGCGAGCATGTCCACAACCTCGTTCACAACCTGAGTTACAAATCTTCTCCAAACTTTAAACAGCATGGTGTTTTTTGACTCTGGGATTTTCTTCCATTACTTGTACTTTTCTCATCCCCATCTGCCTCTCTCATTGCCTCCTGCGTCTCTCTCTTTTCCCTTCCCTGTCTTAGAAAGTCTTGATCTTTCTCTCTGGTAGCTCCTTTTTTCTGTGACCCACGTTTTGATATCTTGTTTCACCGACACTATTCCTCTAGTGTTCCACTCTTCTTCTGTGGCTCCCATACCAGATTCAATTTTGCTACTTTCAGTTTCAAGATTCTCTCTCTGCCTTTCCAAAAGAGCTCCTCTGAAGCATCCTGTATTGCCTCTTTATGAGCAGAAACCTGTTCTATTTTTCCTTACTTGTTTACTGTCCAGAATCTCGACTGGGGACAAAATCTGACTAACCTCCTGTCCCTGCAGCTTACTTCACACCACACTTTCCTTCATTTTCTTTCAAAATGTTTGCTCACCAGCAAGCAGGGAACTTGCCATCCAATTCTTCATGTTGATACCCTGGCTTCTGATTTGCCTTCCACGTGTGAAATTTCAATCAAGAATTTAATGATTAGGAAGACTGCGTTTTCCTTTTTTACTCTGTTTGTTGTCAGTTAATATGACTTCTGCCAACCCCCTTCTCTTATGTGAACCAATGAAATCAACTGCGTTTTCTATGTAGGTGGCACATGCAAATGAAAGTTCCTATATTCCTGCCTTTTTTTACATTATATTCTCTCAATTTGTGTGAACACGCAGCTTCTAGTCCAATGTACGAAACTACTGTCCGTGGAATCCCTCTCCCTCTCATCCACCCCCTCTCTCTTGCCCGCCCTCTTTCATTGGAGCACAGTTGGTGATTGTTTTTGCTGCACTCTTGCATTTTGTTGGCAGAAATGACCCCAAGCTTCCAGTTGCCTGCTACGTCAACACTCACTGTGCTCCCTGGCCAAGATTTCTATCTTGGGCCTGCTGCAGTGCTCCAGTGAGGCAGGCTGGAAGAACAGCATCTCGTTTTCCATGTGGGGACTCTGCAGCCTTCAGAAATTAGAACTGAGTTCAATAATTTTAGGGCCTGAACAACACTTTTCATGTGCTTTACCCATTCCACTCCCCTGACCATGTTATCACATGGACTGCTTTCATCACAGCCAACCCATTATCACCCATCTGCCTCTCTCATTGCCTCCTGCATCTCTCTTTTCCCTTCCCTGTCTTAGAAAGTCTTGATCTTTCTCTCTGGTAGCTCCTTTTTTCTGTGACCCACGTTTTGATATCTTGTTTCACCGACACTATTCCTCTAGTGTTCCACTCTTCTTCTGTGGCTCCCATACCAGATTCAATTTTGCTACGTTCAGTTTCAAGATTCTCTCTCTGCCTTTCCAAAAGACTCCCTTGTTCGCTCCACACTGCCCTCCAACCCCACCACACCCGGCACCTTCCCCTGCAACCGCAGGAAATGCTACACTTGTCCCCACACCTCCTCCCTCACCCCCATCCCAGGCCCCAAGATGACATTCCACATCAAGCAGAGGTTCACCTGCACATCCACCAATGTGGTATACTGCATCCACTGTACCCGGTGCGGCTTCCTCTACATTGGGGAAACCAAGCGGAGGCTTGGGGACCGCTTTGCAGAACACCTCCGCTCAGTTCGCAAAAAACAACTGCACCTCCCAGTAGCAAACCATTTCCACTCCCCCTCCCATTCTCTTGATGACATGTCCATCATGGGCCTCCTGCACTGCCACAATGATGCCACCCGAAGGTTGCAGGAACAGCAACTCATATTCCGCCTGGGAACCCTGCAGCCATATGGTATCAATGTGGACTTCACCAGTTTCAAAATCTCCCCTTCCCCTACTGCATCCCAAAACCAGCCCAGTTCGTCCCCTCCCCCCACTGCACCACACAACCAGCCCAGCTCTTCCCCCCCCACCCACTGCATCCCAAAACCAGTCCAACCGGTCTCTGCCTCCCTAACCGGTTCTTCCTCTCACCCATCCCTTCCTCCCACCCCAAGCCGCACCCCCCGCTACCTACTAACCTCATCCCACCTCCTTGACCTGTCCGTCTTCCCTGGACTGACCTATCCCCTCCCTACCTCCCCACCTACACTCTCTCCACCTATCTTCTTTACTCTCCATCTTCGGTCCGCCTCCCCCTCTCTCCCTATTTATTCCAGTTCCCTCCCCCCATCCCCCTCTCTGATGAAGGGTCTAGGCCCGAAACGTCAGCTTTTGTGCTCCTGAGATGCTGCTTGGCCTGCTGTGTTCATCCAGCCTCACATTTCATTATCTTGGAATCTCCAGCATCTGCAGTCCCCATTATCTCTGATACCATTATCACCTATTATCAGTTTTTCTTTCTCCCTAGCTCGCCATTATCCATCCTGATATCAGCCTAATTTACTGCTCTCGTTCTTTCTGGGCTCCATCTTTACCTATTGTTCACTCCTTTACCAAACCCCAAACTCAAGCTCACCCCTCAGCATTTATACCATATTTTCTTAGTAACAATCTGTTCTGAACAAGGGTGACGAGACCGAAAATGGCGATTTCTGCTTTCTCTTCACACGAGCTGCCAGACCTGTTGAGTTTCTCCTACAATTTCTGTTTTTGTTTCAGAATTAGAGCATCTGTCTAGATCCTTCCTGACTCTTATGGCTTAGAGTCTGAGTCATAGAGATATACAGCATGAAAACAGGCCCTTTGGTCCAACTTGTCCGTGCTGAGCAGAGATCTTAAATTAATCTAGTCCCATTTGCCAGCATTTCACCCATATCCCTCTAAACCCTACCTATTCATGTACCCAACCAGAAGTTTTTTAAATGTTGCAATGCTGTCACTTCCTGTCGCAGCTCATTCTAAACATGCAGCACCCTCTGCATGAGAAAGTTGCCTGTTAGGTAAACTAAACAGCAGAGGCAGTCAGCCGTGTCGGGTCACTGCTGGATCAGACACCTTGCAGATTTTCTGCTGGTTATTTCACCTCCCATGTGGTCACTGCTTTGTCTCTCTTCCTCCTCTTTAAAGTGATTT
This sequence comes from Stegostoma tigrinum, assembly GCF_030684315.1. Classification (NCBI taxonomy): domain Eukaryota; kingdom Metazoa; phylum Chordata; class Chondrichthyes; order Orectolobiformes; family Stegostomatidae; genus Stegostoma; species Stegostoma tigrinum. The sequence goes on along the minus strand of NC_081366.1, from coordinate 11,417,940 downwards.
TTTTTTTTATCCTCCCAGAGTTTCAAAACAATGCAACAGCTTATAAAATAGTAATTACTGCTCCAAGAATTTGAGGAAATCAGCTCCAACACTGAAAATATCTCAAAGTAGTAGCCCTAAAGCCACCATTTTTGCCTGTCCTCCATCTTGGATTACCCAAAATCCTTTGAATACTTTTATCAAATCTCTTTCCAACATCCTTTATTTCTAAGTATAACAGTGCCAGCTTTGAAAATGTTTCTATGTAATTCATGCTGCATCCATTCTCCTGTATCTTTATGGTCCCCTTTTGTAATGTCCTCACATCCTTCCTCTAATACAGTGCCCACAACTGTACACAGTGCTCCAGTTGAGGCAAAACCTAGTGTTCTGTACAGGTTTCTTCTAACATCTTAGATTCAGTTCTCTATCCTACTTCTAAATCCCAGGAACCGGTATGATTTATTAACTGCTCTCACAATCTGCGCTACCACCTTCAATGATTTGTGTATGCATACCCCAGATCCTTCTGCTTCTGCATTCCTTTAGAATTTAACCTTTTATTTTATCTTCCTTGGATTCATTTTTTTCAATGACTTTCAAAGTTTACTACCATTCTCTCAGTGCACGATGCTGCCAAGCTTTATCTCTTCTAAATATTTTGAAATTGTGCCACGTATGACAAAAGTCTAGGTCAGTTAATGCATATCAAGAAGACCAAGGATCCTAGCACTAACTCCTGGGAATCCACAGTATGTACTTCTACACTCTCTCTGCAGTCAACCATTCACTACTGCTTCTGTCTCCTATCACTCAGATAATTTCACATCTTGCTGTTTATTTTATTCCATGACCTCCTGAGTTTACTGTCAAGTCTGTTGTTGGGCACATTATCAGATGTCATTTGAAAGTCCATGCACACTGCATCAAGCACATTACCCTTCTTTCTGATAACTGAAACAAGTTAGCTAAAGACTACATGACCTGAACAAAATCTGTGCCAGCTTTCTTACATTAAGCTATACTTTCCTAAGTGACTGTTAATTCCTGCCCCCCCCCCCCCACCCCAAATTATCCTTTCTAAAAGCTTCTCTACTACTGGTTGAACTGATTTGGCCTATAGTTTGAGTTTGTCCTTATTTCTATTTTTCATACTCTGGTGTTGTATTTATAAATCTTCAGTCCTTTGAAAAACCCCAATATTTGAGGAGGACAGGAAACAATGGCCCATACCTCTGCAAATTCCATACTTACTTCGTCAATTTCCTTGGATGCATCTTATCTGGTCCTGAGGCTTTATCAATTTTAAATAGAGCCCATCTATCAAATACCACCTCGTTAATTGTAAACTCCACAAGTAACCCCACTGCATACTGTTTCACCACGACCTTTACTACTTGACTATATATTCGTTACTACTATTTGCTCCTAATGTTTTCATTATGGCAATACAATTTCATACCAGGTCATACATTCATATTCAGTGTAATGTTGTCATTTCTTAACAAAATTGCATCTGATTAATAAACAAACAATTAGAAGTGAGTGTAGACCAATCAGCCCTTCAAGCCTGCTCCACAAACCCGTAAGATTATGACTGCTTGCTGTCTTCCAAATTTCGCATTCTCATCTGTCATTGACCATAGTCCTAGATTTATTTTCTTGCCTAAGAAGAATCTATCTCCAGCATAAAAAATTATTCAGTGATCCCACCTACCCATGTAGGAAGTTCCAAAGACTCAATTTTCAACTCTGTCTTAATTCGTGACCTCCTGTTTTGGACTCGCATGCAAGAGTAAGCTTGCTTTCCACTAATCAGACAACGGTTAATGGAGAACCTTTTTAACCCCATGTGTAAATCCACTTTCGGTCCATAACCTGCTCTACTCCTACCACTATCCTCCTCTTCCTAGTTACATGTCAATGAAAGGCTTTGGAATTTCCTCTTTGTGTTCTCTTTCTGTTTCTTTGCTTCTCTTATTGCCTTTTCTCTTTCTCGTTGAGTTATTGATATTTTGTCTGATTTTCAGTTGTATTAGACACCATCTGCCATGTGCCCTAATTTTCTCCTTTATCTTGCTCTGCATTTCTTTTGACATCCAAAAGCTTTGACTCTGTCTTATCCTTTCCCTTTGTGGAAACATAGCTTGACTGTACCTGAAACTGTTTTTAGTTATAAGCTTACCCATTGCTCTTTAGTTCTGGTTTATCGGGGCCACATCTTATTCTCACCTCTTAAAATTTGGTTTCCCTCAATTAATTGCTTTGGATTGCTGATTTTTATTTTTCCACAACCAACCTAAATTTCATGACTCATTTAATCACTGTTTCCTAACTGCATTTGATAATGCAAAACAAAACAGATCTGCTAATGTTTTCTTTACTGTTGACAGGAGAATACCGATGTAAAGAAAACAATTATGGACACGTTCTCTGAACTGTTTCCTTGAATGCTGTTTATACTGATACCACCAGTCAACACTAAGTAGATTGATTAATATCGTAATACCTAACCCACCATAACTAATTCTGTAATTCTTATACTACTTCTATGTCTTTCGCTGATTGCACTGAGAATACAGGTTACACTGAGCACAGTGTCTTTTTACTGTTTCTTAAATTAATTCTGTTCTTTACTTTAGTAGATCATCATCTCTGCCCAGAATAGCAATATTCTCCTGAATCAATACTGCTACTCCTTTCTTTCCATTCCTATCTTTCCTGAACACCTTGCAGCCAGAAATATTTAGTACACAGTCTTGGCTTTTTTAAGCCATGTCATCGTAACATGATATTATACATCCTCCTGGCCATGAAAACTGGTACAGTATAGCAATTTTGTGGAGACTTTGCAGTGAAATTTTAGACCAGCTGTTTCCAGATTCCACTTGAAGAGCTGGCCCTTTCAAGTTTTGACTGGACTGTGGCACTGTAATGTAGTTGGACTGTGTGATGAAGCTAAATATTATGCTGTACTCTAAGCTCCATGATGAACATAAATAATTCAGAAGCATTATGTAATAGGTGCCAAGCTGTTGCAAGATAATTGTATGTTTTGTGTCTTTATACTGCTCCATGCGATTGACTCAAATTGTTTCTGAATTTCAGTTGATGGTTGCTTCAGGTCTTCTGTATTGATTTGTACAGCTCTTGTTTTTCACAGCTCTCTTATTGACAATGGTGGTGCGAGATTGTACTGTCACGGAAACAGAAAGGAGAAACAGAAATTCACGGATTGCATTTAGATTTAGAAATGAAGAGATTAATAAAAGCCAGCTGTTGGTTACTAGTTGAACAGTGTAAGATAATGGGTGGTGACTTGTTTGATGAGTGTAGTTGTAATGCTCACTGTGGCTCCTGATACTTGCACCATCATCTGGAAAGTGGATTTGGGCTCTCCTAAAGCCTTTGCATCCCCCTGGAATGACAGCTACTGTCAGAGAAATAGAAGTTTCTATGGATGAAGTGGAGTGAGTTTAATGGTGTGATCTGAAACACGGTCAAGTTGAATGATACAATTGCAGTGTGTTTCAGGGCCTTAGTCTTAGATCTGATTCAAGAAAGTGAGACTTTATGCTGTGCTTAATTTCAGAGTTCCACTCAGGAGGTATAAAACAGAAATGCTTATGTCTGCATGAAGTAAATAATTCCATGAAATCTTTTGAAGAGCACATGAGGCGAGGCAATAAACTAGTGGTATTATCGCTGGACTTTTAACCCAGAGACCCAGATCATGTTCTGGGGACCTGAGTTCGAATCCCACCACGGCATATGGTGGAATTTGAATTCAAATTCCATCTGGAATTAAGAATCTAATGACTGTGAATCCACTGTCAATCGTTGGGGAAGATCCCACCTGGTTCACTAATGTCCTAGCAAGTTTTGAGAAAATTTGTACTTTAGAGTCCTTTAGAGAAGGAAACTGCTGTGGGTCTGGAGTCACATATTAGGCTACACCAGGTAAGGATGGCAATGTGGTTGACTTGTTTTTTAACAGCCCCTCTGGGCAATTCAGGATGGGCAGTAAATGCTGCCCAGCCAGTGATGCCCTTATCCCGTGAATGAATTTTTAAAAAAATTCCAGTTTTCCACATCTAGCGTTGCTTAAAAGTAAATAAAGGTGTGATCATGGAAACTAGTGTGGAAATAACTGCTGTGGTTTTTAATAGCAGCACATAAGGCTCAATTCTCTTCAGCCACTAAGTGTGACTGTGGGTGATCTTTTGCCTTAACTGTACTTTTTTTTTGGTCTGCTCCCCCATACCTCCCCCACCCTTCTCCCCTCTCCTCCCTCTCCTTTCCCCTCTCAAACTACATCCTTACACTTACTCACCAATGGAATATTCACATTACTCTCTACCTAGAGAATGTTTTAAATGCACAGTCCTTTATATGAAGAAATTCCTCCTGTCTCAGTCCTCAATTTCCCAGATAAGGAAATGAACTCTTTTAATGTATAATTGCCAAGGCCCTCCAGAATCTTGAATGTTTCGATCACCTCTATCTTCTAAACTCCAGAGACTATAGATCCATTTCATGCAGCTTCTGTCATTTCCATGAACTAGTTAAGTGAACCCTTACTGCACCACATCTAAGGGAGGACATCCTTACTTAGACGCTGAGGCTAATTTATTCAACAGATGTGGGCATCGCTGGCTAGGCTAAAAGTTATTCCCCGTCTGTAATTGCTCAGAGGACAGTTAGGAGTCAACCACATTGCCGTAGATCTGGAATCACATCTAGGAAAGGTAAGGAGAATGGTTTGCTTCCCTAAAGGACATCAGTGAATCAGATGGATTTTTTCTAGCAATTGACACATTTCTTCATGTTTATCATTAGACTCCCAGGCTCCAGATTTTTAGTGAATTCCAATTCCACTGGTTGCTGTGGTAGGTTTTGAACCCACATCCACAAACCATTACACAGGTCACTGGAATAATCATCTAGCAGAATGGGTGAAAACTACTCTGCCATGACAAGTTGAGAAGTGTGCCACAAGATTTCAAGGTCAGAAGTCATACCACCAGGCTGTAGTCCAACAGGTTTATTTGAAAACAAGCTTTAGATGTGTTTTCAAATAAACCTGTTGGACTATAACCTTGTGTTGTGTGATTTCTGACCTTGTCCACCACAGACCAACACCAACACCTCCCACGTTATGAAATTTTCGGGAAGCAGCATCAGTTTATCTGCTAACACCAAGGGCCTCAAAAGTGGGGTGGTGAGGTGGGACAACTCAGTGTTTGATTGGTGAAGTGTCCTGTCACTTAGTGCATGGAGCAGGTGTGTCTATCACCTTTGGCCTTTGCCCCTTGTGCACCGGCTTAGCTAGTTGAACTGTGTATGAACTGCTGCTGTTGTGGGCTGTGCTGGTGCAGAGCCAACAACTTGGTGTATGAGAGGCCTGCAGCACACAGATGCTGCCCTTTGTTGCGGCTCAGTCTAGGGTTTTGGCTCACAGCCGCTCCTGTGCCCCACATGGTAGGGGCAGCTGGTACCTCCACTTGTGACTGGGTTTCCTCTCCATGACTGGGCGTCACTGCAGCTTCTGCAGGATGGGTGCAAATTGCAAGAGGTGGCTGGATGGATGGCGAACAGGGAGTGTGGGGGCAGAGGGGACCCTCACTGATCACTCAGCATTTCTGTTCCTACCATGGCATACAAAACAGATGTATATCCGATGTTTATGAGCAATCAATTTACCTGAAAAAGGTGGGTGTGCTGTAGAATTTTGTTTCACCTGAAGTGTGCCTTGGTACTGAAAAGATTGGGAACCATTGGTCCTGCCATTGGTCACCTGCCCTTAAATTCTTAACAAAGAAATTAGAGCAAAGCCTCCTTACTGTTATGCTCCAGTCCCCTTACGACAAAGATTGAGGTACTTTTTGCCTTTCTATTTGTTTGCTGTTAATTGGGCGGCAAAGGCACCAGCTCAGCCTTATACAAACTGTGGCAGCATATGTTTGACAGCTAAGGCCTAATTAAACCAATTAAAATCCAGTTGTCCAGAGGAGCTGATGTTATCGCACCCCTGTCTTGCAGAGAGACCTGGACAAAGCATCAATGACACAAAGCATCTCTGGCATTCCTGTCAGCAGCGCCTCCCCCATTTCGCTCAACATACACCCTTTCTGAAAATTCATATGCTCACTATTCTGAGGTCAAAGAAAATGTTTCAAAGACACTTTTTGAAGCTTGTCTTAAAGTTTGGTAACATTTGATTTGGGATGAGCTTTCACCTAACATTCGACAGTGGCATCAGCTGCATTAAACTGTGCCATGTTTTGAGTCTCAGCGTTTAAATGATCATAATAGGCATGTTCAGTCTCGTGATGACCCACAGAAATTCTCAGTCCTGACAGACATCAGCTTCAAACGGACAGATAGCCAAAACAATATATCTTTCTCGTGCACGTCCAAGTTTCCCTACATGACAAAAATGACTACACAGCAAAAATGCTTCATTTGGCTTGGGGCATCCTGAAGTCACGAGGTGCGATTGAAATGGAAATTTGTTGCTTTTGCATAGAAGGGTTTGCACGTTAAAATATCTGTGTACTTGAAAATTGAGATTATTTTGGAAACATGATTTACATTTTTTTATTATTCATTGGCTTTTCTTTTGTTTCAGATTTAATCTTCTTTGCATTCAAGTACTTTTTTTTTTAGTAAAATAATCTTTTAAATTTGACTATTGATTTGCATTTGCAATACATACTTAATAATTAACTCTCAGGACTTTGAACATTGATTTTGCTTCTGTATTGTGTTTTACTTGATTGAAGGTATGTTATTGATTTTATTCCCAGAATGATGATTTGAGCAGGGGCGTGTTTGTTCAATTATCTAGCTTTAGCCACAGCGAGCATTACTTTCCAGTGACAAATCAGGCATCATCATTACCATTCAGGATATATCCTGTCCCACAAGCATGGAGAAGCGGTGGTCAGGGGTTTGCATACAAGAAAGAGCTGAACTAGGAGCCCGTAAGATTTGACTGTGGACACCATGAAATCTTATGGCATCATCAACCTTGGACAAGGAAATCTCCTCCTCATTTTTTTTTCAATGTAGCCTCTGCGTGCTCCCCAACCCCCAAAACAAAACTACTTAATCACCAGTACTCAATATTGAACTCTTGAAGAAAGCACTGGTGGCAGGGGTGCATAATGTACTCTGGTGGAGGACTTCGATGTCCACCACCAAGAGGGGCTTGGCAGCATTACCATTGACAAAGCTGGTTGAGCCCTGAAGTGCACAGCTTCTAGACTGGATCTGCAGCAGTTGGAGAGGCAACCAACCAGAGGGGAAGACCATACTTAACCTCATTCTCAGCCATTTGTCTACTGCAGATGCAGCTGTCAGTAGGAGTGACCATTATGTCCCTATGGATGTCTTATCTTCACATACCCTCCATGTTCTGTGGGATTACCGCCAGTCTAAATGGGATAGACTTTGAACAGTTGTAGCAACACCGGACAGGGCATCTTTAGGAGCTGTGTGCCATCAGCAACAGCCAAATTATCCTCCCACACAATCTGTAACACCCATGGTCCTGCATATTCCCCATTCTAACATTACAATCAAGCCTTGAGATAAACCCTAGTTCAATTAAGAGTGCAGGACAGCATGCAGGAGCACCAGCAGGCATACCTTTAAAATCAAGAGATATCAATACGGTGAAGCTACAAAACCAGAGTATACCTGTATGCTAAGCAGAATTAGCAACAAGTGATAGACAAAAGCCAAGTGATTTCAAAACCAGCAGATCATATCTAACCTCTGTAGTCCTGCAACATTGACTCATGAATTAAACAACTCCCTGGAGGAGGAGGCTCTATAAATATCCTTTAAGGGCAATGATGGGGAAGCCCAAGACATTAGTCGATAAGACAAAGCAAAATCACTTGGAGCAATATTCAACCGGAAGTGTTGAGTGGATGATCCAAATCAGCTTCTCCAGAGATCCCCAGCATCTCACACAGCAGCAATCTTTAGCCTACCCGATGCAATTTGTGTGATATCAAGAAATGATTGGAGTTGCTGGAAACTGTAAAGATACGAGCTTTGACAACATTGCAGCAATAATACTGAAGACTTGTGTTTCAGAACTTGTCATACCCCTCTCCAAACTGTTCCCATCCAGTTATAATACTGGCATTTAACCAACAACGTGAAAAGTTGCCCAGGTATGTCCTGTACAACTCAGCCAATTACTGCGCCAGTTGATTTGCTTGATCATTAGTAAATTGATGGAAAGTGAGATCAGTAGTGTGATCAAGCAAGTCTAGCTTAACAATAATCTACTCACTAATGTTTAACTTGGATTCTGCCAGGACTATTCTGATCTGGCCTCATCACAACCTTGGTCTGGACGTGGACATGAGCTGAATTCCGGAGCTCAGTTCAGAAGGAATATCAAGGCTGTATTTGAGCGAGTATGCCATTAAGGAGCTCTAGCAAAACTGCAATCAGTGGGAATTGGGGAGGGGAGGTGGTTCTGTGATGGTACTTTCTGCTGGTTGGAGTCCTACCAACTCAGAGGTTGAGTTTTAGGAAATCAGCCATCTCGGCTCTCGGGCATCTTTGCAGAAGTTCCTCAGGGTAGTTTTTCGGGTGCTTCATCAATGACATTACCTTCATCACAGTCAGAAGTAGGGATATTTTCTGATGACTGTACAGTGTTCACAACCATAAGCCATTCCCTCAGATACTGAAGATTGCACAATTGAACAAAATCTGGACAACGTCTCAGTTTCTGCTGATGAGTGACAAGTAATATTTTTGCCACAAGTGCCAGGCAGTGACCAAATACAACGAGAGAGAATCTAACCATCGTCCCTTGGAAATCGGTGGTGTCAGCATCACTGAAACCCCAAAATCAGCACCCTGTGGGTTACCATTGACCTAACGTTGAACTGGACTAGACGTATATGTTCTGTGGGTACAACAGCAGGTCAGAGTCTAAGAGTCTTGCAGCAAGTAACTCGCATCTTGAGTCCCAACACCACATACAAGTTCACCTCCAAGTCACCCCCCCATCCAGGCTTGGACATATATTGGTGTTACTTCTCTGTCATTGAGTCAAAATGCTGTAACTCCCTCCTGAATGGCATTGTGGATGTTCATCAAATAGAATGCATTTCTTCAAGAAGACTGCTCACCACCACCTTCCTCAAGGATAGCTAGGGATGGGCAATGAATACTGGTCCAGTTGTGAAAGTCCTGTTCCTTGAGTGAATAAAAAGCGATTTTGAGACTGATGCCTGAGCAGGACCTGGTGTTAGCCGTTGTCCCAAGGTGTACATTTATACAGGTGATTGGATGGCAGTAAGAAGCAGCATATCTATTCTGAGATAATGGGAACTGCAGATGCTGGAGATTCCAAGATAATAAAATGTGAGGCTGGATGAACACAGCAGGCCAAGCAGCATCTCAGGAGCACAAAAGCTGACGTTTCGGGCCTAGACCCTTCATCAGAGAGGGGGATGGGGGGAGGGAACTGGAATAAATAGGGAGAGAGGGGGAGGCGGACCGAAGATGGAGAGCAAAGAAGATAGGTGGAGAGGGTGTAGGTGGGGAGGTAGGGAGGGGATAGGTCAGTCCAGGGAAGACGGACAGGTCAAGGAGGTGGGATGAGGTTAGTAGGTAGCTGGGGGTGCGGCTGGGGGTGGGAGGAAGGGATGGGTGAGAGGAAGAACCGGTTAGGGAGGCAGAGACAGGTTGGACTGGTTTTGGGATGCAGTGGGTGGGGGGGAAGAGCTGGGCTGGTTGTGTGGTGCAGTGGGGGGAGGGGATGAACTGGGCTGGTTTAGGGATGCAGTGGGGGAAGGGGAGATTTTGAAACTGGTGAAGTCCACATTGATACCATATGGCTGCAGGGTTCCCAGGCGGAATATGAGTTGCTGTTCCTGCAACCTTCGGGTGGCATCATTGTGGCAGTGCAGGAGGCCCATGATGGACATGTCATCAAGAGAATGGGAGGGGGAGTGGAAATGGTTTGCGACTGGGAGGTGCAGTTGTTTGTTGCGAACTGAGCGGAGGTGTTCTGCAAAGCGGTCCCCAAGCCTCCGCTTGGTTTCCCCAATGTAGAGAAAGCCGCACCGGGTACAGTGGATGCAGTATACCACATTGGCAGATGTGCAGGTGAACCTCTGCTTAATGTGGAATGTCATCTTGGGGCCTGGGATGGGGGTGAGGGAGGAGGTGTGGGGACAAGTGTAGCATTTCCTGCGGTTGCAGGGGAAGGTGCCGGGTGTGGTGGGGTTGGAGGGCAGTGTGGAGCGAACAAGGGAGTCACGGAGAGAGTGGTCTCTCCGGAAAGCAGACAGGGGTGGGGATGGAAAAATGTCTTGGGTGGTGGGGTCGGATTGTAAATGGCGGAAGTGTCGGAGGATAATGCGTTGTATCCGGAGGTTGGTAGGGTGGTGTGTGAGAACGAGGGGGATCCTCTTGGGGCGGTTGTGGCGGGGGCGGGGTGTGAGGGATGTGTCGCGGGAAATGCGGGAGACGCGGTCAAGGGCGTTCTCAATCACCGTGGGGGGGAAGTTGCGGTCCTTAAAGAACTTGGACATCTGGGATGTGCGGGAGTGGAATGTCTTATCGTGGGAGCAGATGCGGCGGAGGCGGAGGAATTGGGAATAGGGGATGGAGTTTTTGCAGGAGGGTGGGTGGGAGGAGGTGTATTCTAGGTAGCTGTGGGAGTCGGTGGGCTTGAAATGGACATCAGTTACAAGCTGGTTGCCTGAGATGGAGACTGAGAGGTCCAGGAAGGTGAGGGATGTGCTGGAGATGGCCCAGGTGAACTGAAGGTTGGGGTGGAAGGTGTTGGTGAAGTGGATGAACTGTTCGAGCTCCTCTGGGGAGCAAGAGGCGGCGCCGATACAGTCATCAATGGGCCCCAGCTATGCCTGCCTCTTTGTAGGTTACGTGGAACAGTCCATCTTCCGCACCTAAACAGGCCCCAAACCCCACCTCTTCCTCCGGTACATTGATGACTGTATCGGCGCCGCCTCTTGCTCCCCAGAGGAGCTCGAACAGTTCATCCACTTCACCAACACCTTCCACCCCAACCTTCAGTTCACCTGGGCCATCTCCAGCACATCCCTCACCTTCCTGGACCTCTCAGTCTCCATCTCAGGCAACCAGCTTGTAACTGATGTCCATTTCAAGCCCACCGACTCCCACAGCTACCTAGAATACACCTCCTCCCACCCACCCTCCTGCAAAAACTCCATCCCCTATTCCCAATTCCTCCGCCTCCGCCGCATCTGCTCCCACGATAAGACATTCCACTCCCGCACATCCCAGATGTCCAAGTTCTTTAAGGACCGCAACTTCCCCCCCACGGTGATTGAGAACGCCCTTGACCGCGTCTCCCGCATTTCCCGCGACACATCCCTCACACCCCGCCCCCGCCACAACCGCCCCAAGAGGATCCCCCTCGTTCTCACACACCACCCTACCAACCTCCGGATACAACGCATTATCCTCCGACACTTCCGCCATTTACAATCCGACCCCACCACCCAAGACATTTTTCCATCCCCACCCCTGTCTGCTTTCCGGAGAGACCACTCTCTCCGTGACTCCCTTGTTCGCTCCACACTGCCCTCCAACCCCACCACACCCGGCACCTTCCCCTGCAACCGCAGGAAATGCTACACTTGTCCCCACACCTCCTCCCTCACCCCCATCCCAGGCCCCAAGATGACATTCCACATTAAGCAGAGGTTCACCTGCACATCTGCCAATGTGGTATACTGCATCCACTGTACCCGGTGCGGCTTTCTCTACATTGGGGAAACCAAGCGGAGGCTTGGGGACCGCTTTGCAGAACAACTCCGCTCAGTTCGCAACAAACAACTGCACCTCCCAGTCGCAAACCATTTCCACTCCCCCTCCCATTCTCTTGATGACATGTCCATCATGGGCCTCCTGCACTGCCACAATGATGCCACCCGAAGGTTGCAGGAACAGCAACTCATATTCCGCCTGGGAACCCTGCAGCCATATGGTATCAATGTGGACTTCACCAGTTTCAAAATCTCCCCTTCCCCCACTGCATCCCTAAACCAGCCCAGTTCATCCCCTCCCCCCACTGCACCACACAACCAGCCCAGCTCTTCCCCCCCCACCCACTGCATCCCAAAACCAGTCCAACCTGTCTCTGCCTCCCTAACCGGTTCTTCCTCTCACCCATCCCTTCCTCCCACCCCCAGCCGCACCCCCAGCTACCTACTAACCTCATCCCACCTCCTTGACCTGTCCGTCTTCCCTGGACTGACCTATCCCCTCCCTACCTCCCCACCTACACCCTCTCCACCTATCTTCTTTGCTCTCCATCTTCGGTCCGCCTCCCCCTCTCTCCCTATTTATTCCAGTTCCCTCCCCCCATCCCCCTCTCTGATGAAGGGTCTAGGCCCGAAACGTCAGCTTTTGTGCTCCTGAGATGCTGCTTGGCCTGCTGTGTTCATCCAGCCTCACATTTTATTATCTTAGCATATCTATTCTTCCTCCCCTGCCCCATACAGTTTGTATTTTGCCTTATTCCCCCACTCACTCTGTCCCTGACATGAGATCAGTATGCAGTAGCCTTGAATGAATGGCTCATATCTGAAAGTTTCAGTCAAGAGGTCACTGGGTGATTTTAGATAAAACTGATGGGGAGAAAACAGGAGATTGCCTAGTGCCAGTGATAGTCATGAAATCAGCCGGTGCAGATTTGATGAGCCGAATGGCCGCCTGCTGCGTCCTAACACTTCTGTGAGTCAATGAAATTCAGCCAAACACAAATTATAATTTCATAATATTTTGTATCAACTTTTCCCAAGGTTATTTGCTTGGAATAGCTTTTTACTGTTTTATACAAAGGCTTGAACGCTAACCATACTGTATTGATATTCTGTACCATTTTGGTGCACCTGTTGTTTAAAAGCCAATTTTGATACATTGGTTGCTAATAGGTCTTTCTAAAGACACTTTCTACTTTCTACACTCATTGATTTGTAAACCTATATTTAATACATAATGAATCTGGAATACTTGACTGGTTCCCTATCCCATTGATCCGATGAATTGCCTACTTACACTTCAAGGCAGCAACACTTCATTGAGCTCTTTAAAAGTTCCTACCCTTAGGTTATTTCACAGCTTATTGAATTTATTCTATAGAACAACTGCAGTAGACGTTTGTGTCTCTCTTCAGCAATAAAAGTGATGACTCAGCTAATTTACATACCTTGTAATTTACAGAATCTGTATTTAAATCGGATTTGCCTTTGTCTACATAAGAGATCACTTTTTAAGATGCCCGATAGGAATTGGGTGTGACATAAATGAAATCTCTTGTTCCCAATCTGTCGATTATGATGGTCTTAGAGTGGAGGGCATGAAACTTTATGACATCATGGAAGTATTTGGCAATGTAATGCATCTTTGTTTTATTCATGAGGTGTGAATCACTGACAAGACCATGTGGCAGAGGATTAGCACTACTGAGGTTTAGGAATAGGGTGCTGGTATTTTTTTTAGGGAAAGGTTTAAAAGAATGATACCTGGACTTTAGGGTTATATTATGAGGAAAGGTTATACAAATTAAGCCTTTTTTTCCAAAATACAGGAGGTTAAGTGGTCACCTGATCGAAGTCTTCAAGACATTCGTAGGAAAAAGCAGTGTAAATAAAGTTAAACTATTCCCAATGGTTGGGGTTTCTAGAACTAGGGGCATAATCTGAGAATTAGGGCTAGATCATTCAAGACAGATGTTAGGGAACCACTTCTACGCGAAGTGTGCTTGATGTTTGAAATTCTCTTCCACAAATGGTGGTGGATGCTGGATCAGTTGCTAGTATTGTGCTCCTGAGATGCTGCTGGGCCTGCTGTGTTCATCCAGCCTCACATTTTATTATCTTGGATTCTCCAGCATCTGCAGTTCCCATTATCACTCATCAATCATAGATCTGAGGTGGATAGTTTTTGTTTGTTAAGCACAAGTATTAGGGGACAGGGGCCAAAGGCAGGTACATAGAGTAAGGATCAGCCATGATCTCATTGAATGGTTGAACAAGTTCAAGGGTTGAACGGCCTACTCTTGTTCTTATGTATGGTATCTCGGCACGTCTTTGTTGAAAGCATCCACTGTGGTCACAGCGAACAGTGGTAGAAGAAATGAATGTTTAATACAGTGCTTGAGCTGCTGATCACGTTGTCTGTGTTGCCCTGGATGTTTTTGAGCTTTTTGAGTGTGGTAACTATGTCCTCCCAGGTAAGTGGTGATTTAATTTATTTGACCACTGGTCTGTGACTTGTAGGTGGTGTTGAGGTTCTGTACGGGCAGGAAATGAGTCACTTGCCATGGAATACCCAGCTTCTGACCTATCGTCATGACATAGCAACAGCTATTGCACTTACAACTTGATCCAGCAAGAAAGAATTTTCACTTCTGCAGCATCTTTCATGACCACTGGATGCCCCAAAATGTTTTTTATAGCCAATTAAATACTTTTGAGATATAAGCGCTACTGCAGTGGGGGAGACACAGCAGCCATTATGCACACAGCAAACACCCACGAGCCTTGAGAAAATGACCCAGGTAATCTATTTGTCATTTGGGTTGAAGATTGCTTGTGCTTCATGTTCTAATAAAATTTGATCAATTTTACTAACCGTAAGGCTTGTTTAAATCCAAAAAACAAAAATAGCTGTCAGTTTGATCACTGATCAGAACTGAATTTGTTAATCAGTATCTAGTGAACATTTTGGCTTAATCTACCTTATTAATGTGCCCTTGATTTGATACTGAAGATAGGAAATTTGGCCAGTCTAGCTCTGTTTCTGCCCCGTAATTCCTGCTAATAAGTACATGTGCCTGAACTTAGAGTGGGATTCTGAAGTGGCATTTGTAGCTTTCTCCGAGATGCAATGACGTGCTGACTGTCGCAGCTTGCATGTAAAAACCTTGCTACTTGAAATTGGCAGCATAGCACCGCTGGCGGAGTGGGTGGGTGAATGGGTGTCAGGGAACTGAGTGAAGTAGAGAGATCCAGGGAATGCTTAAGTGGAGCACAAATGGACTAGTTGGGCTGCATAAACAATTTGTCAGCGCTGACCCTTGAGGACTTATACAAAATTTATTTAAAGGGTACAAAAACAGTTGAAATAGTTTGGATGCTAGAAATATAAAATAAAATCAAATTCCTGGAGAAACTCAGCAGATCTGACACCATCTGTGGAAAGAAACAAAGTTAATGCTTCAAGTCCAACATGACTTCAGAACTTCATACTTAAAGGGAAGTTGAATAAGTACTGCACATCTGCTGTTATGGTATACTGTATTGGCTGTTCCCGTTGTGGCCTCCCCTACATCAGGGAAACCAGGTGGAGGCTTGGGGACTGCTTTTGTAGAACACCTGTGCTCAGTTCACACTGAACAACTGCACCTCCCAAGTTGCGAACCATTTCAACTCCCCCTCCCGTTCCTCAGACATGTCCATCCTGGGCCTCCTGCAGTGCACAACAATGTCACCCAAAGGTTACAGGAACAGCAACTCATATTCTGCTTTCAAACCCTGCAGCCCAATGGTATCAATGTGGATTTCACAAGCTTCAAAATCTCCCCTTCCTCCACTGCATCCCAAAACCAGCCCAGCTTGTCCCACCTCCCTAACCTGTCCTTCTTTCTGCCTAGCCCCACCCCATCTCCTACCTACTAACTTCATCCCGCCCCCTTGACCTGTCTGTCCTCCCTATCTCCCCACTTACACTCACCTCTAGTGGCTCCATCCCCGCCTCTTTGACCTGTCTGTCTCTTCTCCTCCACTTATCTTCTCCTCTATCCATCTTCAATCCACCTCCCCCATTCCTGATGAAGGGTCTAGGCCCGAAATGTCAGCTTTCCTGCTCCTCTGATGCTGCTTGGCCTGCTGTGTTCATCCAGCTCTACATCTTGTTAGCTCTTGAAATAAGTACTTGATGCTAACAGGATTGGAAAATATTTTGAGATGTTGAGTTGATGTAGGGTGGAAGGAACAGTAAACACTGGTGTGGACCTATTGGGTTTGAACTGTTTCTGTTGTGAAAATTCTATGGAATTCAGAAAAATTAACACCCTTCAAGTTGAGCGGAAACAGGCAAAATACACTTTCAAAAGAATAGAAGGTTAACAAGGGGAGATGGGAATATAGAATTTGAAACCTTAACAGTTAAGCTGTGATATTATTAAATAGCACAGCAGGCTCAAGCCAAATATTGTTTTTCTGTTCCTTTTAATGTTCAAATGAGTTTATTAAAACTTTTTTTGTGACTTCACTGCAAGCCAGTATTTTTGAAGGCCAGTGATCAAAATCCAAATTTCATATTAAAAAAACTGTCTTTTCAAATGTAATTAAGTGCTGTGGTTTACCATCAAAATAGAATCCTATTGTGTATTAACTTGTGTCCATGTTGACATCTCTACAAAGCAGATATACTGTGGAAAGGAGTGGAAATTTTGGGGAAATTTTCTGTTGGTTATCTTCTTTGTGCAGAGCCAACTATTAACACTGATTTTTGTTTTATTTTGTTTGAGTTTATAATCGTGATGTTGCTTGTTATTTAAATCAAGATGATTGGAGATGTTTGGTGTATTCAGCAAGCCAGGCAGCATCTGGAGAGATAAACAGAATCAGTGATCTTTCATCAGAACTGAAAAAGTGAGAGGTGTAACAGGTTTTCAATGCAGACGTGAGATAAGAACAGAGGAGTAAACTTGTGAAAGGATGGAAGGCAGGAAAGCTTAAATGACAAAGACAAACTTTGGAGATAGTAAAAGGAGATAGTCCTTCGACAACTAAAGAAATGAAAGATGGGTCTAGAGGTGGTGCAAATGTGAAGAGACAGAATAGTCACCAAAATCTGCTGCCCAAAAAAAAATAGAAATTTATAATCTTAAATTGCTGAACCTAGTGGCCAGAAAGCTGCAATGCATGTACTCGAAAGATGAATTGCTCAACATTCTTGCATTTACTTTGAGCTTCAGTAAGATGGTGTTTGAGACCTTGGAAAGAAGTCAGACTAGAATTAAAATGGTAGGTAGCTGGATGTTGAGTCTTCCATGCTTTTAGACCGAAAAGGTGTTTCGCAAAGTGATCACTTTTTGATCATAGTGTAAAAGAGACTTCATTTGTGAGTAAAACACAGTATAATGAAAGAAGCATAAATAAATTCCAGCTCAACCTGTCAGCTGTTTTGGTACAACTGATCTTTATATGCTGAAGTCACCCCTCGTGCTTCTAAACTCCAACGAAAACAAGGCTAGCTTGTCCAACCTATTCTCATAATAGTTTGGACAGCTCCCTTTCCTCCCCTGCCCTCTGCTAACTGTCCCTGAATTTTTACAGCATGTATTCTTTCCTGGTAAGTTGATGAAATGCTAATTGCACTTGAACTGAGTGACTTGCTGGCTATTTGAAAGGGAATTGAAGAGTTGTCATGGACCAGACCAGACCCCCTTCAAAATATTTTAGGAAGTAGCGTAGACCCTAACTTTTTCTTATTTTTAAGGTAGATATGAATTGCATGTTCCAGATGTGATACAACTGGTCAAACCACTTGGCATTAAGTAAAACATAAATTTATTTAAACACTATATGGTTAAAGTACAAACAGAGAAATTTAGAATTGCTTAACAATTGGTAAACTTAACCAAATAGTAGATACAGTACCTAATCATAATAATTAACTCTCCCAATATAGTAACATAAAAACACACCATTTTTCCAAAAAGAAAATTCAGACACAGATTCCCCCAGTCGAGGATCAAAGAACATCAAGAGAGATTTCAAAGAATGTTGCAGTTAGGAATCATTTTACGAAAGCTCCAACTCTTGTGGGAATCCAAACAGCTTCTGATTGCTACAGGTTTAAAAAAAACTAGAAAGCTTGATTTGTGAAAACTGGCTGCTCCCCTTACATTGTTAGAACTGGTTTTAAGAAAAAACCTACAGGCCTCCTCTGTTGACTTAGGATGTCACTGTAGCCACTTCAATACCACTGTCGTTACAATCTCTATCTTCAAAAAAAAAGGCCAGCACAAAATAACCTTTTTAAAGTGACAGCATTGCCACAAAGTCAATCAGGGAGTCACATAGTAAAGATGGCAGATTTCCTCCAATTTGATCAAATGAGTACGTAAAAAGAATGTTGTTTTGGTCACCAATAATGAAACTAGCCTTTATATTACAGATTTGTGAATCAAGGTTAAATTTCACCAGCTGCTTTGTTGGATATTGAACCCATGAGCTCCATAACATTGGCCTGAGCTTCTGGATTATTTAAAATAGAGACATTCCACCACCTACCCTGCTCTCTGTCTACCCCCAACTCCATCCAATCCCTTCCTATTTTACCTGAGGATTTCTTGGTGTCTTACTGGAGTGATCGTCCTTCAAGTAAAGTTCGGTCAGCACTGGAAAATGGGGCTGATTAAAACCAAATCTAGTAGTTGATCTAGTCCATTGTCCATATTCTTTCTGAGCAGGGATCAGAAATGCTGTAAGTCAGGAACACTGAAACATAATGGTGTAA
This sequence comes from Stegostoma tigrinum, assembly GCF_030684315.1. Lineage (NCBI taxonomy): Eukaryota > Metazoa > Chordata > Chondrichthyes > Orectolobiformes > Stegostomatidae > Stegostoma > Stegostoma tigrinum. The sequence goes on along the minus strand of NC_081366.1, from coordinate 11,399,397 downwards.
ATTTACATAGAGCTACAGTGCAGACATCAGCCATTTGTCAAACTGATTTTTATCAATATTTAAACATCACATACTTAATCTAATCTCATCAGTTTCTACCTAATTTTGTTGATGTATCTTTTTGCTACACTATCCATTCTGTGTTTGTCCAAATTTCTAGCAAATCATGTCTATGTTGTAGCCAGTTCCACATTCTAATAACTCTCTGAATAAAGAGTTTTCTCGTGATTTCTCTGTAGGCTGTGTTAGTGATAATCTGGTATTTATGCCCTTGAGTTTTGGTTTCTCTGCAAATGGAAAAATGGGAGGGAATAAACCTACTCAGCAAGCAGTTTCATATTTAAGACTGAACCATCAAGCATTCTAAAGGAAAAAACTCAATTTGTTGAGTCTTTCTTGATAGATATCATTGCCATGAATTGTTTTTGCAACCTCTCCAGTAATTCTATGCCCATGACCTTTAGTACACTGGGGCTATGGCAACTTCAGTTACTGGACAGATCTGTGCATTGTACCCCTAGTAGGATCTAACCAAGGTTTATGTAATGTAATTTTTGTTTTCCAGTTGTATGTCTCTGGAAAGAATGTTTTACTTAATATAGCCTTATTAACCTGCATAGCTACTTCTGGTGATTTGTTAATGTATTCCCGATGTACATACTGATTCCTTGGCTCCTCTTAGTTTCTGAGGGCCATGTGACTTCTTTATTCTTCCAGTCAAGATGCACAATCGTGCATTCCTTTTCCATTGGAATTTGTTTGCCAGGTTTTCTAATTGTTAAGCTGTTCTTTCAACATGATTATTTTGAAGTAAATCACTAAGTTTTGTGGTCTCTGCAAAAATAATAACTACTTTGTCAAAAATATTTTTGAAAACATCAACGACTAAGTGCTTAAATCATCAATGCCTAAAGATAACCAATACCAAAGTCAACAGCCCAACCTTGGATTGAAAATCAGCCAAAATTGAGCAGAGCACTGAAAAATGCAAGTCTGAATGGTTGGTGCATATGCAATGTGAAAATATTTTAAAAAAAATTTAGTAGAATGTCTGGAAGTTTTCCTCTTTGGCCTCCCATTCCTTCTTGTTGAACTGCATCTCAGGAATTGTCAGACTTTGGCTCTGGATCAGTCTTGCACTTTCCTTTTCCTTTTAAGAACATTTCTAAGGTAATGATGTCCAGTCTACAGTGTAAGATAACCTCTGTGCCTCTGGGAGAGGCATGAAGATTTAAAAATGAAAGAAATTGAAGATGCATTTTGGTATTCAGATAGTAGAAATGTGTTTGGAGAGGGAACGAGGGGCAAGGCTGTGCAAAAATTTATGAAGAAAGCTACTGAAAGTTGGCAAGACTGGAACCAGTGAAAATTCACAAGGCAAGAGGGTGGGAAGCTAAGAGAAGTAGAGAGGAAGGTGTGGTGGAATATGATTGAGTGAGAAATAGTGGTTGATTTTCTGCGTACAGGAATTAATACAGAATGGAATTCAGGGCAATGTTGAGTATGTTAAGTGAAATGTGAAAGTTGTAAAGGTGTGGATGAATTTTAAGGTCTAAATGAAGTGAGGTATGCAACCATCAGAACAGGGTATTCAGCTCTCTGGACTGCCATTGGTCATTGAAATAAGTGCTAATCATTACTTTAAATGTATTTAACCTTTTTATTCATCTGTGGGGCATGGACATTGCTGGCTTGTCTTGCTTTTATTAATATTCCTTGATACCGTTAGCCACCAAACATTTTTTTTGGTTTGATCAGTTTCAGATTGTGTTGGATGGATTATGTTAGCACCGAGATATCAAAAGCCAGTAGCTGTTTCAGAGTTAAGAGTCACCATCACAAAGACTGGTAGCTTTACTGAAGTTGCCTCTATCTGTTTGCAGATGTGAAATTGAACTTTGAACTTAAATACTTCACCACATCATATCATTCTCTGTTTGTCGATTTGGTTAGAAATGACGTTGATTACCATTGGAGATTTCCTTGAATGATGACAGCAACAGACATAAGTGAGGAAAAGCTGTTTCCAGTGGTAGAACAGCCAATAGAGGATTTAAAGTAATAGGCAAAACAACTAGAGATAATGTGAGCAAACCTGCAATGTGGAGGTAATGCAAAGGGAACGGAATTATTTGAACAGTTCTACCAGAGAGCTGACATAGGCATAACACTTGAATTCACAATCTGTACAGCGTGGACCAGTCACCCTATGCCTCATCAAACAAGTGAAGATACCTGGAGAAGGAAGATTGAGAAGCTGCATTCTGATTAGCAAAAGGACCACTTCAGCAGACCCTGTGTACAAGGATCACTAACTCCCTTCTCAGTCACTCCCTCTAGCAATAATACCCATCTTTTCAGTCTGTTGGTATGTGTAGCACCACACTCTGAGGTAGTGAATTCCACAGATTAATGACCCTTCGAGAGAAGCAATTTCTCCCCTCTCTGTTTTAAAATGTGCTAGCCTTCATCCTAAAACTGATTTTCTTGATTTGGGTCGTCCCACCTGCAGAAACATTCTGCTAATCTTGTAATGTCTTAAATATCTCAATTAGATCTCTTCTCATTATTCTAAACTTCAGAAAGCTTAAGCCCAAGCTGCTCAATCTGGTCACAAGACAAACCCCCTTATATCTGTAATCAATCTAGTGAATATCCAGTACAGCAACATTCCTCCACAAGTAAGGAGTCCCAAGTTGTACACAATACTCTGGATATGTTCTCTCTAATGTCTTTTACAGTTGCAGCAACACTTCCTCACTTTTATAATCTATTACTTTTGCAGTAAATGCCAAAATTCCAATTGCCTTCCTTATTACCTGCTGCACTTGCATACTAGTTTTCTGTGATTCATGCATGAGCACACCCAGATCTGTACACCAAAACAATCTGAAGTTTCTGTCCATTTAGAGAATGTTGCCTCTCTTTGTCCAACCAAAATGGATAACCTCACTTTAAAAATTCATTCATGGGATGTGGGTGTTGCCAGCTCGGCCAGCATTTATTGCTCATCCCTAATAACCCAGCGTGCAGTTAAGAGTCAACCACATTGTTGTGGGCCTGGAGCCACATGTAGGCCAGACCAGGTAAAGATTGCATCCTTCACATACAGACATGAGTGAGCCAGATGGGTTTTTCAGGCAATTGGCAAATGTATTCATGGTCATCATTCGACCCTTAATTCCAGGTTTTTATTCAGTTCACATTCTCCCATCTGCCATGGCTGGATTTGAACCTGGGTTCCCAGAACATTATCTGTATTTCTAGATTAACAGCCCAGCAGTAATACCATTAGGCTGCTCCTATACTTATCCACTTTAAAGTTCAAATTTTGGCCCATTTACCAAACCCATTGATGTCTATTCGTGAATGTCTTACTATTTCATTGCATTTACTATCCTACGTGCTTTCCTGTCATCTGCACATTTAGCTGTAGTACTTTCTATCCCTTCATCCAAGTCATTAATGTAGTTTGTAAATAGTTAGGTGCCAGGACCAAATCCTCACTAATTACAATTGCCACCCAGAAAAAGGTCCATTTATTCCTGCTTTCTCTTTGTTAGCCAACCTTGTATCCAAGCTAATAAATTACCCTTAATTCCATGTGATCTTACCTTGTGTATTAATCTCTTGCACGGCAACTTATCAAATGTGAAGGGAAGGTCGTGCCTCACAAACCTTACTGAGTTCTTTGAGAAGGTGACCAAACAGGTAGATGAGAGTAAACCGGTTGATGTGGTGTATATGGATTTCAGCAAGGTGTTCGATAAGGTTCACCACAATAGGCTATTGAACAAAACGCGGAGGAATGGAATTGTGGGAGATATAGCAGTTTGGATCGGAAATTGGCTTGCTGAAAGAAGACAGAGGGTGGTAGTTGATGGGAAATGTTCATCCTGGAGACCATGTGGTGTACCGCAAGGGTCGGTGTTGGGTCCACTGCTGTTTGTCATTTTTATAAATGACCTGGATGAGGGCGTAGAAGGATGGGTTAGTAAATTTGCAGACGACACTAAGGTCGGTGGAGTTGTGGATAGTGACGAAGGACGCTGTAGGTTGCAGAGAGACATAGATAAGCTGCAGAGCTGGGCTGAGAGGTGGCAAATGGAGTTTAATGCAGACAAGTGTGAGGTGATGCTCTTTGGTAGGAGTAACCGGAAGGCAAAGTACAGGGCTAATGGTAAGATTCTTAGTAGTGTAGATGAGCAGAGAGATCTCTGTGTCCACGTACACAGATCTTTGAAAGTTGCCACCCAGGTTGACAGGGCTGTTAAGAAGGCATACAGTGTTTTAGCTTTTATTAATAGAGGGATCGAGTTCTGGAACCAGGAGGTTATGGTGAAGCTGTACAAAACTCTGGTGTGGCTGCACTTGGAGTATTGCGTACAGTTCTGGTCACCGCATTATAAGAAGGATGTGGAAGCTTTGGAAAGGGTGCAGAGGAGATTTACTAGGATATTGCCTGGTATGGAGGGAAGGTCTTACGAGGAAAGGCTGAGGGACTTGAGGCTGTTTTCATTTAGAGAGATGAAGGTTGAGAGGTGACTTAATTGAAACATAAAAAATAATCAGAGGGTTAGATTGGGTGGATAGGGAAAGCCTTTTTCCTAGGATGGTGACGGTGACCATGAGGGGGCATAGCTTTAAATTTGAGGGGTGAAAGATAGAGGACAGATGTCAGAGGTAGTTTCTTTACTCAGAGAGTAGTAAGGGAATGGAACGCTTTGCCTGCAACGGTAGTAGATTCGCCAACTTTAGGTACATTTAAGTCATCATTGGACAAGCATATGGACGTACATGGAATAGTGTAGGTTAGACGGACTTGAGATCAGTATGACAGGTCGGCACAACATTGAGGGCCGAAGGGCCTGTACTGTGCTGTTATGTTCTATGTTAAATGCTGTCTGTCCAGAGGAAGTCCAGATATACTACATCCACGTGATCCCCTTATCTACCTTGCTCATTACATCTTCAAAGAACCTTAGCAAATTAATCAAATATGATTTACCTTTCATAAAACCATGTTGACTCTGAACTGTGTTTTGACTTTCCAACTATCTTGTTATGACTTCCTTAATAATGGATTCTTAACAACACACATATTAAACCAAATGGTCTATAGTTTCCTCCTTTCTGCCTCTGTCCCTTTTTGAATAAATACTAGCACTTTTCTGATCCGCTGGAACCTTGCCCAAATCCAGGGAATTTTTGAAATACTGTACCTGGTGAATGCATTATCTCTGCAGCTACTTCATTCAAGATCCAAGGATGTAGGCCATCAGGCCCTGGGGACTTGACTGTCTTCAATTGCAATATTTGCTCACTTCTATTTCCCTAGTGATGCTGATAAAATAATAGTAATATTGAAGATAGAAGTAGGATTGGCTTTTTGATCTTCAAGCTGATTATTAGTCCAGCCCTCCCTCCCCCATATTCCTTGATCCCTTTAAGCCATAAGAGCTGTGTTTACCTTCTTGAAAACACAATGTTTTGGCCTGAACCACTTTGCGGTGGTGAATTCCACAGGGTCGTCACCATCTGGATGAAGAAATTTCTCCTTGTTTCTACTATAAAAGGTTTGCCCCTTATCTTTTAAGTTGTAACCCCTGGTTCCGAACTTGTCCACTATCAAGGACATACTGCCTGTAACTAATTTATCTAGTCCAATTAGAATTTTAAGTGTTTTTTTATCTGATTGTTGTTTCTTTCCCCCCCCCCCCACATTACAGGGAATACAATCCTGATCAATTCAGTCTCTCCTCATACATCAGTCCTCCCACCCTAGGAAGCAATTTTGTAAACCTTTGCTACACTTCCTCTGTAGCAAGTACATCCTTCCTCAGATAAGGAGACTAAAACTGCACATGATATTCTAGGTGTGGCCTCACCCAGTGCCCTGTTTCATTGCAACAAGACATCCTTGTTCATGTACTCAAAACATGAAGGCCAACATATAAGTTTGCTGCCTTTACTGCCTGTTGTGCCTGCACACTTTTTCTTTCAGCAACTGGTGCTTGAGGACGCTCGGGTCTCGTTCTACACTCCCCTCTCCAATTTACAGCCATTCAAAAAATATCTGCCTTCCTATTTTTGCTACCAAAGTGGATAACTTTGCATTTATCCACATTTATACAGTGTCTGCCATAAAGCTGCTCACTCAGCCTGGTCAAATCACACTGCGACATATCTGCATCGTCCTCAAAACTTGCCCTTCCATACAGCTTTGAGCATGTGCAAACCTTGAGGCAGTACATTTAACTACCTCATCGAAATCATTAATGAATATTGTGAATAGCAGGGCACTTTCTACCAATTCCTGTAGAATCCCACTAGTTACTGCTTGTCATTCAGAAAAATATTATACACCTTTTATCATGAACAACATATTGGAATGCTATCCACAGTCTTTCAGTTTTGGCAGAAACTGGATAAGACTGAAAACCAACCTTTAATTTTTAGTTGGGGAGGGAATGGTTTGGAAGTGTGCTGGTAATTTAAGTATTATGAAGTTGTGTACTCTTACAACTATTTTTTAAAGTTGAATCGAACAACCAAGTTATCTAAGTCTCTCAAGTCTCTAAGAAATGCACTGGTTAAAGGGAGTTGAGGTGTGGTGATAACTCCTAGATCCAACATACATGCTTCATCAATCACCAGTGAATGGTCACTGTAACACTCCAGCCACTCCCTCGCCGACCTCTTGTATGAGGTGTCTGACCTTTTCCCTGTCTCCCCATATTTCCTCGAGGCTCCAACCCCTCCGATTTCCCTCTTCCCTTTCTGCTTCCCCTCGCCCTGGCCGTAGCCTGATGTCAAAAGACTGCCCACTCAACAACTGGTCAGCCTCATCCTCTGTTTACATGTGGTAAACGGATATAAAATGTTGATCGTATCCTGCTGTCGAGCTTTCCTGTTTCAACAGGAAGCTCATTTCGCTGGACATTGCTTCAATGTGCTTCTAATGTAATTCCCTTTATGCTTTGAAAGATAATGTGTTCAACACATGAAAATTACGAGATGAAGCTTAGCTGTGATTTTGATAACATTAATGGATTTTTTTGACAGTTTGCAGCAATCACTTTTTTTAATTCATGAGACTTGGGTGTCACTATCTACAGCGGCATTCACTACCATCTCTAATTATCCAGAGGGTATTTAAGATTTAATTGTATTGCCGTGAGTGTAAAGTCACATGTAGGCTAGGTCAGATAAGGATGTGAGATTTCCTTCCCAAAAGGACATTAGCAACCAGATAAGTTTTTATGTCAATTGACAGGGGTTTCATAGTCGTCATTAGGCTAGCTTTTTATGTTCTAGATTTTATTGTATTAAAATGTTACCATCTGCCAGTTGGGCATTCAAACTTGTGCACAGAATGCTGGCCTGAGTTTCTGGATTACTTGTTCAGTGGAGTTGCACAATGCTATTACCACCTTCTAAACCCCAGATCAATTATTTTTTTAAAAAAACCCAGACTTGAGGTAAAGCCATCCACATTGATAAAGAACATGGAGCCAAAGTAAGCTGTTAGTCCAAAGAATGGTGCGTTTACCAGTTAATATCTCAAATTTCTCATGTGCTATCTTCCAATGTACTTCATTCTTAAAATCATTTAAGCCTTGTCTACATCTGTACTTAATAAGCAGTATTCACTATGCTGTTTACATAACACAGGCCTTGACCAGCATAAGCCCAAGATTGCAAATAGGTTGCTGTTCACTAATTAGTTCCAACCCCTAAACTTTATATTTTATTGTGAAAGATGCCAGTGCTGGAAAATGAGAAAAGAAGTTACTGACTTTTAGGCAACTATTTTGGCATTGGGTATTCAGGTTAGAAAAGTACTTCCAAGAGACATCATAAAGCCCTTACTGTCAACAACTTGATTGATGTTCTGAATTTAGAACCCAGTGCCATATTTTGTATAATTTTTCCATCCCTTGTGACCTCAAAGGGGAACTTCCAATTTGTCACAGTTCCCAAATGGATTTTGAACTCCTATCAGCAGCAAAAGTAGGTGCAGTAGTCCACTAAGCACCTCAAGGGTGGCTGAATGTTGTACTACAACATAGCTGATCTCCCCCAGGCATTTGTCAACTCCTCATAGACAGATTTTTGCAATATTGAAGAGTTGAGGATGATCTCCTATTTAAAGACTTGTGATCTAGCCTCCCAAATCTGGAAAAAGAAATTTCTTTGCATCTCAGGTTGAAATGTGTCCCCCTAGTTTAAAACTACCCCAATAAGGAAACAACATCTCAACGCCTAGCTTGCCAAGCCCCATCATCTCGTATGTTTCAGTAAGATCACCCTCATTCTTCCAAACTTCAATGAATAAAGGCCTAAGCTGTTTGTGCCATTCAAAATAGTCAATCCCTCTATCCCTGGAGTCCTCCTTCTGAAAAAAAGAGCATTCATTTCACTAATTCATGGTACGTGGACATCAGTTAAGAATAAGGTAACTGGAGCTGGAGTTGGATGAACTTCGGATCATTCGGGAGACAGAGGGGGTTTTTGAGAGGAGTTACAGGGAGGTAGTCACTCCTCAAGTACAGGAAAAAGGCAGGTGGGTTACGGTCAGGGGACGGAAAGGGAACCGGCAGGCAGTTCGGGGATCCCCTGTGGCCATTCCCCTCAACAATAAGTATACCGTTTTGGATACTGTTGGGGGGGGGGGGGGGGCGCGATGACGACTTACCAGGGGAAAGCAGTGGGGAACAGGTCTCTGGCACAGAGTCTGTCCCTAATGCTCAGAAGGGAAGGGGGAAGAGGAGCAGAGCATTAGTCATTGGGGACTCGATAGTTAGGGGGACAGATAGGAGGTTCTGTGGGGACGAGACGGACTCACAGTTGGTGTGTTGCCTCCCAGGTACCAGGGTGCGTGATGTCTCTGATCGTGTTTTTGGGATCCTTAAGGGGGAGGGGGAGCAGCCCCAAGTCGTGGTCCACGTTGGCACCAACGACATAGGTAGGAAGAGAGATGGGGAATTCAGGCAGAAATTCAGGGAGCTAGGATGGAAGCTGAGAGCTAGGACGAACAGAGTTGTTGTCTCTGGTTTGTTGCCCGTGCCACGTGCTAGTGAGGCGAGGAATGGGGGGGCGGGGGGCGGGGGGGGGGGGGGGGGGAGGGGGGGAGTTGAACACGTGGCTACAGGGATGGTGCAGGAGGGAGGGTTTTGGATTCTTGGATAATTGGGGCTCTTTCTGGGGTAGGTGGGACCTCTACAAGCAAGATGGTCTTCACCTGAACCAGAGGGGTACCGATATCCTGGGGGGGAAATTTGCCAAGGCTTTTCGGGTGGGTTTAAACTAATTCAGCAGGGGGGTGGGCCCAAAATTGTAGTTCGACTATAGAAAAGGTTGAGAGTAGGGTGGTCCGAAATCAAGTTTCAGGGAAGCAAGATGGCACCGGCAAGCAAGAAGTTGGTTTGAAGTGTGTCTACTTCAATGCCAGGAGCGTCCGGAATAAGGTGGGTGAACTTGCAGTATGGGTTAGTACCTGGGACTTTGATGTTGTGGCCATTTCGGAGACCTGGATAGAGCAGGGACAGGAATGGTTGTTGCAGGTTCCGGGATTTAGATGTTTCAGTAAGAACAGAGAAGATGGTAAAAGGGGCAGAGCTGTGGCATTGTTGGTCAAGGACAGTATTACAGTTGCAGAAAGATGTTTGGGGACTCGTCAACTGAGGTCAGAAACAGGAAAGGAGAGGTCACCCTGTTGGGAGTTTTCTATAGGCCTCCGAATAGTTCCAGAGATGTAGAGGAAAGGATAGCAAAGATGATTCTCGATAGGAGTGAGAGAGACAGGGTAGTTGTCATGGGGGACTTCAACTGTCCAAATATTGACTGGGAACACTATAGTTCGAGTGCTATAGATGGGTCAGTTTTTGTCCAGTGTGTGCAGGAGGGCTTCCTGACTCAGTATGTAGATAGGCCAACAAGGGGTGAAGCCACATTAGATTTGGTACTGGGTAATGAGCCTGGTCAGGTGTTAGATTTGGAAGTAGGTGAGCACTTTGGTGATAGCGATCACAATTCTGTTATGTTTACTTTAGTGATGGAAAGGGATAGGTGTATACCACTGGGCAAGAGTTATAGCTGGGGGAAAGGCCATTACGATGAGATTAGGCAAGATTTAGGGAGCATAGGATGGGGAAGGAAACTGCAGGGGATGGGCACATTAGAAATGTGGAGCTTATTCAAGGAAAAGCTCCTGTGTGTCCTAGATAAGTGTGTACCTGTCAGGCAGGGAGGAAGCTGTAGAGTGCGGGAGCCATGGTTTACGAAGGAGGTGGAATCTCTGGTCAAGAGGAAGAAGAAGGCTTTTGTTAGGATGAGATGTGAAGGCTCAGTTGGGGCACTTGAGGGATATGAGGTAGCCAGGAAAGACCTAAAGAGAGAGCTCAGAAGAGCCAGGAGGAGACATGAGAAGTTGTTGGCGGATAGGATCAGGGTAAACCCTAAGGCTTTCTATAGGTATTTAAGGAATAAAAGAATGACGAAAGTAAGATTAGGGCCAATCAAGGATAGCAGTGGTAAGTTGTGTGTGGAGTCAGATGAGATAGGGGAAGCGCTAAATGAATATTTTTCAACAGTATTCACTGTAGAAAATGACAATGTTGTCGAGGAGAATACTGAGATACAGGCTACTAGACTAGGTGGGATTGAGGTTCTCAAGGAAGAGGTATTAGAAATCCTTCAGAGGGTGAAGATAGATAAGTCCCCTGGGCCGGATGGGATTTATCCTCGGATCCTCTGGGAAGCCAGGGAGGAGATTTCCGAGCCTTTGGCATTGATCTTTAACTCGTTATTGTCTACAGGAATAGTGCCATTTGACTGGAGGATAGCAAATGTGGTTCCCCTGTTCAAGAAGGGGAGTAGAGACAACTCTGGTAATTATAGACCAGTGAGCCTTACCTCAGTTGTTGGTAAAGTGTTGGAAAAGGTTATAAGGGATAGGATTTATAATCATCTAGAAAAGAATAAATTGATTGGGGATAGTCAGCACAGTTTTGTGAAGGGAAGGTCGTGCCTCACAAACCTTACTGAGTTCTTTGAGAAGGTGACCAAGCAGGTAGATGAGAGTAAACCGGTTGATGTGGTGTATATGGATTTCAGCAAGGCGTTCGATAAGGTTCACCACAATAGGCTATTGAACAAAACGCGGAGGAATGGAATTGTGGGAGATATAGCAGTTTGGATCGGAAATTGGCTTGCTGAAAGAAGACAGAGGGTGGTAGTTGATGGGAAATGTTCATCCTGGAGACCAGTTACTAGTGGTGTACCGCAAGGGTCGGTGTTGGGTCCACTGCTGTTTATCATTTTTATAAATGACCTGGATGAGGGCGTAGAAGGATGGGTTAGTAAATTTGCAGACAACACTAAGGTCAGTGGAGTTGTGGATAGTGACGAAGGACGCTGTAGGTTGCAGAGAGACATAGATAAGCTGCAGAGCTGGGCTGAGAGGTGGCAAATGGAGTTTAATGCAGACAAGTGTGAGGTGATGCACTTTGGTAGGAGTAACCGGAAGGCAAAGTACAGGGCTAATGGTAAGATTCTTAGTAGTGTAGATGAGCAGAGAGATCTCTGTGTCCACGTACACAGATCTTTGAAAGTTGCCACCCAGGTTGACAGGGCTGTTAAGAAGGCATGCAGTGTTTTAGCTTTTATTAATAGAGGGATCGAGTTCTGGAACCAGGAGGTTATGGTGAAGCTGTACAAAACTCTGGTGCGGCTGCACTTGGAGTATTGCGTACAGTTCTGGTCACCGCATTATAAGAAGGATGTGGAAGCTTTGGAAAGGGTGCAGAGGAGATTTACTAGGATATTGCCTGGTATGGAGGGAAGGTCTTACGAGGAAAGGCTGACGGACTTGAGGCTGTTTTCATCAGAGAGAAGAAGGTTGAGAGGTGACTTAATTGAAACATATGAAATAATCAGAAGTTTAGATGGGGTGGATAGGGAGAGCCTTTTCCTAGGATGGTGACGGCGGGCACGAGGTGGCATAGCTTTAAATTTGAGGGGTGAAAGATAGAGGACAGATGTCAGAGGTAGTTTCTTTACTCAGAGAGTAGTAAGGGAATGGAACGCTTTGCCTGCAACGGTAGTAGATTCGCCAACTTTAGGTACATTTAAGTCGTCATTGGACAAGCATATGGACGTACATGGAATAGTGTAGGTTAGATGGGCTTCAGATCGGTATGACAGGTCGGCACAACATTGAGGGCCGAAGGGCCTGTACTGTGCTGTAATGTTCTATGTTCTATTTATTACCCATTGATAATTATCCTTGAAGGTTGTGGTAGATTGTGTCTTCTTAAACCATTGCTACTTGGTGGAAGTACACCCACAGTGCTACCAAGTGAAGAATTTAGGATTTTGACCTTTGTGATAAAGAGGGATCAGGTGATATATCATCCTGACTTGGAAATCTGAGACTTGGAGGGGATCTTTTGAGAAGGTGACATTCCCATGTACTTTGCTAACCGAGCCCTCCTAGGTGGTAAAGGTCACAGCCACTGATTTTTCCAAACTTCTTGTTGTTATGGTAATTCAGAGCTATAATCAATTAATTTGTCCATCTGTGTATTTTAGACTGAAATGCACCATGTTTAGGGATATGAAAGTGATAGATGAGCAAGTTAGGACATGGCTGCTGAATTTTAATGAGACATTTTTGAAGAGTTGGAGGCTGAAAAGGAAAATACTGGTAGAATTTTCACATTAAAATCTACCTTGTAAGAAATGGTTAACTTTTTTTATTTAAAGTAGGAAACTAGTAAGTTTTTTTTTTGTGCATTCAGATACTATTTTTATTAGCTACTACTGCCAGAAATAATTTATTGCTTCATAAGTTTTAAGACAATGTTATGATTGAATTACTATTCCAGTAATATCGAGGAAAAGACAAATTATTGGCAAAATATAATTCGTATTCTCATTCTGTCATTGGGGATTTGAATTAATTTTTTTGATTAATCGTTTAAAAATTAGAATTGGAGCCCCTGCCAACACATGGACTGTCAGCAAGATTGAACACCTACCAATGTGTGCCTAGAGTCAGAAGTTGACACCTACTTTATCTATTTGTGCCACTAACACCCAAGGGATCCTCTCCACCCTTTCTACGTTTGGCACTGTCTCTCCCAATCTACTATGATCTCGGTACTGGCTTCCCTTGCTTCCTACTCTGCTCAGCAAATTCCCACAGTTTCTTTGCTGTTTCATGCACTTTCCCTGTTTGACACAGTGCTTGCTACCTCCTGGGTCACTCCCCTCACTGTCAGTGTCCCTCTCACTGCCTTGCGCCTGGGGATGGTGGTGAGAAAGAGGGAGGCAGTGAAGGGCCAGGAGGAAGAGGGGTAAGGGTTTGGACTCAGGATAGTGAACAAATTGCAATCGTAGGTTTCGAATTCCATTTACAACACTTGAAGAATACTCATTGCTCCTATTCTTTGAGGCACCTCACTGCAGTATCATTGGCAATGACATCGCAGGCACATGGGTCTTGAGTGTACACCTAGCAGTTGCAGTGACAATAAATGCAGCCTTAAAAAAAAACTGCTGTTAAATAATATTAACAATACTGATAGATTTGCTATAAAAACCCAGCTGATTAATTGATGTTCATTTCAGGGAAGTAAACCTGCCGAATGGACGTGACTATGTAACAGCATTCTGAAGTGTCCAAGCAAGCCACTTAGTTGCAACAGACCTCAAACAACTGAGTAGATTAGTAATAAATATTTAACATTGCTAGTGATGCTCATAACGCAATAATTTTACAAGAACAGAATTTTTAAAATATTAGCAGAACCTAAATTTTTAAATTTGCCTTGAAATTACTTGCAAATAAACATGATTTAAGATAGTTAAGTTGACACTGGCTCTCCTGTCGATAAGAGTACCCTTTTGAGAGTTGCCATAGGCTTTAGGAAACATGGAGTAGCAGGTCAACTTTCTTCTCACATCCACTGTGCTGCCGGTTATGGAAGGTAGATGTCCTGTACATTTAAGTTTCTGTTTACAAATTTATGATGTATCTGGGGCAAGATTCCCAACAAATGAACTTGTCTCTCCAAATTCAGTATCCACAACTGTCCAAATATTCACTTTAAATTTTCTGTAACCATTCCAGGCTGAGTTTTTTTTTGCTTCAAGGTATCCTCCAGGATATCATAAAATGCAACAATAAAATACAAACACTTTTTTTTTGATCCTTTTACAAGCACTCTATAATCTGGGAAATATCACCCCTCCATTCATCGTTGTTAACATTCAAACCCCCTGATATCAGCATTAACGACAGGAACAAAAACAATGTTGCTGGAAAAGCTCAGCGGGTCTGGCAGCATCTGTGGAGGAAAAAACAGTTAACGTTTCGGGTCCACTGACCATTCGTCAGAACTGATGGTGAGATAATGTCAGTTTATATGCAGAAAATAGGGAGGTGGGTGAGGTAGGGAGTAAATGATAAGATAGAGCCCAAAGAGAGAGAGAGAGAGAGACACAGTTGGACAGACAAAGGAGTTGCTAACGATCAGGCTGGGAGGGTGAATGGTTGTTAATGGGGACTGTTAGTGACTAACAACAGGGGGTGTGTAATTGCAAGCTATATGGTAACAAGGCCTGGTGTGTGGGGTAGGGGGCTGGGACATGGGAGAGTTTAGGCCCTAAAAGTATTGAATTCAATATTGAGTCTGGGGAGTAGTAGGGTTCCCAAGTGGAAAATGAGGTGTTGTTCCTCCAGCTTGCGTTGGGCTTCACTGGAACACTGTCGCAAGCCAGAGACACAGATGTTGGCCAGGGAACACGGTGGTGCATTGAAGTGGCAGGCAACAGGAGGAGGTGGTGGTGGGTAGGGATGGTTCAGGTCTTTGCTCCAGGAAGAAGCGGAGAGCCCCTAGACCCTCCTGGTGGGAAATGGATGTGTAAAGCGATTGCACATCCATGGTAAAGAGGAGGTGACTGGAGCCAGTAAACCGGAAGCTTTGAAACCAGTGTAAGGCGTCAGATGAATCATGGATGTATGTGGGTCGGGATTGGACTGGGGGGAGAAGACTGAGTCAAGGTAGGAAGTGATGAGTTCTGTGGGGCATGAGCAGGCTGAAACAATGGACCTACCTGGACAGTCCTGTTTGTGGATTTTTGGCAGGAGGTAGAAACAAGCTGTGCGGGTTTGGGGGACTATTAGCTTGGAAGCATATGGGGGGAGATCACTCGGATGAGATGAGATCCATAACCGTAGTGGATTCAATGGCTTGATGTGCCATGGTGGGGGTCGTGGTCCAGGGGAAGGTAGGAGGAGGTACCTGGGAGCTGGTGCTCAGCCTCTGCAAGGTAGAGGTCAGTATGCCAGACAACAGCGCCGCCCTTATTGGCAGGCTTGATGACAAAGTTAGGGTTAGACCGGAGTGCACAGGGTGCAGTCGGTTAGGAGGAGGATAGGTTGGATTTGTTGAGGGGGCAGTGAATTTGAAGCGATCGATGAGAACTGTCAACGTGACAATGAAAAGATAAAGTGCAGGTAAAAGGCCGGGGTGGGGGGGGGCGGTCCAGGTGGAGGGACAGTGTTGGAGCTGGGCGAAGGGGTCAGTAGGGTGGGGAGGACTCTTGTCCAAAGAAATGAGCCCAGGGGCGAAGATGGCAGAAGAACAGTTCAGCGTCATGTCGCGTCCAAAATTCGTTAAGGTGGGGACGCAGAGGAATAAAGCTGAAGCCTTTGAACCCCGTGAACTATGTAGCAGGCTTCAATGCACTGATGCTGAGTTGATGTTTATGTACAAGTTGATGTTCATCCGCTTGCTTCCATTACCCAGCCATCCAACCTCGACTACCTAATTCCTCCATCCACTCAACCACTTTGTTACTATGCCACTTCATGCCCTTCTGAAGTTTCCATGCCCCTCTACCCACTCACTGTTTCTTAGGCCACCCTGTGTCCCTGCCCACCATTATAACCACTATGCCAACTTAGTTCCAACTCATTCTAACTTGTGCCAAACTATGCTGTCACCTCCACCACCCTTTGTCCTTACCAACTGTGCCAGTTCACCAATTATCCCCTCTGGACAGACCTCAGGACTGAGGCTGACAAAAATTAAGTGGCTATTGATATCACTTTTAAAAAAAATTATGAGAAATACACTCATGACATTGAGATTTCTTTGGCTGACCTCTTGGAAAAAAATACATGCACATATTTCTATTTTGAACTGTTGATCAAACTGTTGATTAAACTGTTCACCAAATAGGCTCCCCATGGGGATAATTTTGGATTGTTAGATCAGTCACGCAGCGTAAGTCCTTTCAAGATTATATTCACCCTTAGATAAACCAAAGCAGAAAGCGCTGATTTTAAAATAAAATTTTAATTGCAGCAGAGCTAATTCTCTTTACAGTTGGGACATTTATTTTGCCAGATTGATAGTTCCAATGTGTTTATGTGCTTCACTTGTGCAAATTTGTGTCCACTTGGAACAAACCCATGGGGTGCCTTTCTCTAAGGCTATGTGTCTACTCCCAATGTGTCTCATGATCAAATCCAAAGTGACACCTTATGTCTTCAAAAGGCCACCAACAGCCACCCAGACAAATACAGAGATTCCTATCTGCTCTAACCACGTGTAAAGTTCAAACTCTGGGTTATGAATAGAGGCATCTGGTCGTTCATATGGATAGCCCCCTCTGAAAACCAAGGGTGCAAAAGTTGTACCTCCCCCTCCCCAAATTAATGTTTCCACTGCATTACAGGCCCCAGTGTTTTTATGGCCTGAACGGTGAGCTTAGACTGCCTTTGTAGCTGTCATTTTTTCTAGGCAATAATAATAGCATCTATTGTTTATTACCTATTTCATACTCATTTTTGTGTATGTTTCCAGGTCCTAGTAAATAACAGTGTAAAAGTGTTTTCAGTTGCTCAGCTGCACACAATAATAATTAATATTTGTGCATTGTGGAAAGACAATTGATATTATTTATGTAGAGCTTAGCTATGTAATTTCATGTACATGGTTTTTAATCTCTCAGACATTTGGTACTGAATACATGCATTTAATGTAGGACAGCAGAGTATGTCAATATAGCTACACCTGTGGTTAGTCCAGACTTTGAATGAATGAATCAACCACTAATGTCCTTGTTTTTTCACAATTTGGCATTAGCTGTGCTGTCAGTCCTGTGACTAATAGCTTTATAAAAAGCTCCATTAAATATTAATTGTATTTAATCATAGTTTGTTTCTTTTGGCACTGAGATTATTCCAATCATGTGCATGGAAGGGACAACACAACTGAAAATGTTGATAATTTGTTCCATTATAGTTATATAACTTAATTACACTGCATTTATTTTGATACTTACGTTTTGTTTTTTAAAAAAAAGCCAAAACATTCTGATTAAATGAAATAATTAGAGATTTATTGGAACGATAATAAAAGTAATTTTGATTCCCTATGATGCAATGGACATAAGTAGTGTCCAAGTTAAACTAGAAGTGATTTGAAGTGGGCTGGCTGTATGCATTTACATGCTAACTCACTTGCCTCGACTGCAGGATTATGACAGAGCGAGTTCAATTCCTCTAATGGTTGAGGTTACCACGAAAATGGACTCTCCTTCTCGACCTCTCTGCTTGCCGGATCCTTGGTGGTCATCGGGTTAAAATTTCCACTAGTAACCCCTCTCCAGTAACAAGGCCTGGTAGGACTGTGGCAACTTTACTGTTTCCTTTACATAGCTGTTGCGTCTGCGGAGTGGAAAAAAATGAAAGAACTGCAGATGCTGTAAATCAGAAACAAAAACCAAAATTGCTGGAAAAATTCAGCGGATCTGCCAGCAACTGTGGAGAGAAATAAAAATTAATGTTGCTGGTGCAGTGTCCCTTCAGAACAATCCCAGCAATTTATGTTTTTGCTGTCTGTAGAGTGTCTGGTTGGATGTAGTTTGAATGCAATGTGAGTTAAATCTCTGGTTATTTTATAAGCAGAGACATTAACATTAAAACAATGGCTGATATTCCAATGACAGTGCTGAGGGATTTGAGACCTTTTAGTTGGAATAATTTTCACAGTACCGTTTTTCCCCACGTGAACCTAATTGGTTTAAGTTCTTAGATAAAAAAGTGTGGGGCTGGATGAACACAGCAGGCCAAGCAGCATCTTAGGAGCACAAAAGCTGACGTTTTGGGCCTAGACCCTTAACAGAACAATGAAGGGTCTAGGCCCAAAACGTCAGCTTTTGTGCTCCTAAGATGCTGCTTGGCCTGTTGTGTTCATCCAGCCCCACACTTTGTTATCTTGGATTCTCCAGCATCTGCAGTTCCCATTATCTCCGGTTTAAGTTCCTCATTCTTCCCAACTCTTGATTCATAATTGTTGCTGGGATGTTATTTGTATTGTCTACAGTGAAGACAGAGTCAAAATGACTGGATAAGTTGGCATGAGGGATATGTCGGACCTTGGGTGTAGTTGGGCTACGGGAGTAGGAGGGAACATGACTTTGGCTTGGACGCATGGAAGGTGAAGTATTGGGGTGGCTGCAGGAGTGGCTAGGAATGAGAACTAGAGGGCCTAAACTTCTAAAGCAACTGCAAAGTGAAGGGAGCATTCTAACCAACTCGCCTAAAGATCCCCACTGCTGAGGTCACCGACATTCTGCTTTTGGAGTTAGTGGTCCTGACTCTATGCAGCAATGGTTGGTCCAAGCCTGGGTGTAAATCGAGCGTTTGGCATATATTTTACCAAAGCACATCCAATGGTATGGAAAATTCTCCAAACCCAATTACCTGTCAGTAGTCTAAATCCAATCTATGCTTCAAAAGTGTAGCTCTCTGAAATACCCTGAGGTAAAGTAAATTTTGTTTTGAAATTAATATCTTCCTGAGCGTGTGATAATGCACCCAAGCACTTTTCAATCTGAAATTCAAACCTGAGGGGCCAGGATCTTTTCAATATTTATTACTTGTCATGTTTCCTAATCCACTAAGTTACTAACTTTTATACAGTTAAAAAGAAGCTCAGCACTTACCTGCTGACACAGTATTTATAGCACAGAAATAGCTAATCATGCCCAACAAGTCCCATGCCAGGCATTTGCACCACACCAGCCTCTTCCCATTTCAAGATTTCCATAACATGCACCTGTGCATCTTTCAAATCTTAGGGGAGTTAGTGAGGGGATTCCAAAGACCCATTTAACTGTCCGTCATGCACAAAACTAGAAATTGTACCTTTTTTGATTGCTTGATATTTGTTTAGACTTTCAAAATGTATATTTTTCGAATAAGCACTATCTTTTTCCTGCTTAGACTGAGCAATCTCATTCAGAAGCATGAGCTGCTGATGCACCTGTGATTTCTTGCTAACTTTTTTCATTGGGAATGGGGTGGGGTCAGAGATAATGATGTGCAAAAATGAAGCAAAATAGTCTGGTCATTTTCTTATAGCTGTCACCTCTGCAACCTCAGTTGTTCCCATCTTCGTGTTCCTGTGCACGTGTCTCCTTTTTAATGTTGTCATTCACCTCCATTTTAACATCCACGGACCTGATCAGGTGTACTCTAGAACTCTGTGGGAAGCTAGGGAAATGATTGCTGGGCCCCTTGTTGTGATATTTGTCGTTGATAACCACAAGTGAGGTGCCAGAAGACTGGAAGTTGGCTCATGTGGTGTCACTGTATAAGAAAGATAGTAAGGAAATGTCAGGGAGCTATAGACCAATGAGCTTGATATTAGTGGTAGGAAAGTGGTTGGAGGGAATCTTGAGGGATAAGATTTACATTTTATTTAGAAAGGTGTGGCCTGATTAGGGATAGCCAACATGGCTTTCTGCTGGGAAATAGTGTCTCATTAATTTGATTCATTTTTGATTTTGAAGTAATGAAGTGGATTGATGAGGGCAGAGTAATGTACATGATCTGTATGGACTTCAGTAAGGCATTTGGCAAGGTTTGTGGTAGACTAGTTAGCAAGGTTAGATTGCATGGAACACAGAATTTGTATACAGAAATTTGTATACATTTGTATACAGAACTGGCTCAAAGCTAGAATACAGAAGGTGGTTGTGGAGGGTTGTTTTTCAGACTGGAGGCCTGGGACCAATGGTGTACTACAGCAATTGGTGCTGGGTCCACTGTTTCTCGTCACTTACTTGAATGATTTGGATATGAACCTCGGAGGAATGGTTAGTATGTTTGCAGATGACACCAAAATTGGAGATGTAGTGGACAGCAAAGAAGGCTACCTCCAGAGTGCAGTGGGACCTTGATCAGATGGGCCAATGGGCTGAGGAGTGGCAGATGGAGTTTAATTTAAATAAATCTGATGTGCTGCATTGGAAAGACAAATTAGACCAGGGCTTTATGCACTAAATTACAAGGTCCTGGCTAGTGTTGCTGAACAAAGAGACCTTGGAGTGCAGGTTCATAGTTCGTTGAAAGTGAAGTCACAGGTAGACAGGATAGTGAAGAAGGCATTCGCTATGCTTGCCTTTATTGGTCAGTGCATTGAATATAGGAATTGGGAGATCATGTTGAGGCTGGACAGGACATAGGTTAGGCCTCTTTTTGGAATATTGCATGCAAATCTGATCTCCCTGCAAGAGGAAGGATGCTGTAAAACTTGAAAGGGTTCAGAAAAGATTTACAAGGATATTGTCAGGGTTAGTGGGTTTGAGTTACAGGGAGAGGCTGAATAGGCTGAGGCTATTTTCTCTGGAGTGTTGGAGGCTGAGGTGTCACCTTGTAGAAGTTTACAAAAACATAAGGGGCATGGGTAGGGTAAATGGATGAGGTCTTTTCTGGGGTGGGCCAGTCCAAAACTAGAAGGCATAGGTTTAAGGTGAGAAGGGAAAAGACTTAAAAGGGACATGAGGGGCAACTTTTTCACGTAGAGGGTGATGTATGGAATGGACTGCCAGTGGAAGTGGTGGAGGCTGGTACAATTACAACATTTAAAAGGCATCTGGATGGGTATGTAAATAGCAGGGGTTTAGAGGGATAAGGGCCAAATACTGGCAAATGGGACTAAATTTACTTAGGATGTCTGGTCAACATGGATGAATTTGACTGAGGGGACTGTTTCCATGCTGTACAGCTTTATAACTCCATTTAGCATAATACATTCCATATGAATGACAGCCCCCTTCCAAATGTCTGACCTTCCAAAAGTTGTTTTTCTGCATATTTGTCCACTTATTAAACCTGTCTACCTCCTTTAAACTATTCCCAAAATGTATTTGGAGTAGGTCTGAATTTTCAGAATGGAATCTCTGTGGAGTGAGTGGAGCTTTAGTGCAGCACTAATGCGAAGTGGGTGTTCACCTTTGCTCTCTAGCTGATAGGGCTCAGCATTTCCTGAGTAAGTTGCGTTGTTCAAGTTGGCTCCCGAAACCTAATGCAAGTGTTTTGCAATTAAAGATTTCAAAATATGTTAAAATATGTCAAAATGGAAGATGTTTTGTAGATACTTAGTTAGAGGCGCTATCAGGAATTGAAGTGCAGTGACCAGCTTTAACTGAAACAAAATGCTGCAAAATGTTATAATTGTGAAAATTGGCTTTAAAGAATCGCTGAAGTAGGTGCATACAATATTTCAGTTTGACTTTGAATTAGTTGGATGTTCATTGTCTGGAGGAGAGTAGAATCTACATTTTCCCAGATCT
Organism: Stegostoma tigrinum; assembly: GCF_030684315.1. NCBI lineage: Eukaryota > Metazoa > Chordata > Chondrichthyes > Orectolobiformes > Stegostomatidae > Stegostoma > Stegostoma tigrinum. The sequence continues at coordinate 11,377,737 of NC_081366.1, read as the reverse complement.
GGAATGCCTGAATCTAAGTTGTGCCATATTCAGTTACATTTGAATAAATATTTATGTTTACTCTTTCTTTCACATGTTCCTCTCAAAGTGGAACCACATTTTTCTCTTTGACCATGGAATTTAACCCTGACAAGTCAGCTAATTCAGCTGATTGCTAAATTAACCCTGACACCCAAATGAAGTGAGTTCAAGCTGTACTCTGCTCTGCAATATCATCAGGGTTGGTAGCACAGTGAGGTGCCATGCCTGCCTTTGAAATGAAATGTTGAATCAAGTCCCTTTTGCCTGCTCCAGGAGATGTTGTACATTGCCTGGTGCTACTTACGTCCGAGTAGAAGAATTGTTCTGATCTGCTTGGTAACTATTTTCCCCTCCGTTACCATTGTCAGAAACATTGGGCAGCATCATGGTCATTCACTGCGTGGTGATCCCAAGAGGCATTTAATCAGATGGATGAGTGGTGGGTGGAGTTCTGTCACCTTCCTGCCTCCACTTCAATTAAGTCTGTGTGAGAAAGCCCCTGAGCCTGTTCTTCCCACCCTACTGCCAATTAAGACCCTATCCCATCATTGCTGATAATAATGGAGCAAACTGCTAGAAGATCTGGGTTCAAGTCCCACTTGCAACCATCCAAACAGGTTGATTTTAAAAGCTTTTATGACCCAGCGACAGGTGGGGGAGGATGATGAGCAGCTTGTAAAGGATTACTTGTGGATTCCTGGTGAGGGTTCTGCTTTCAAAGGCACTTGGTGCCTGTTTAAGGGTTCCTATATTGGAAAAGGATGGGGTCACTCAGAGCTACAACCTGGTGCTCTTGCACCCTCTGCGCCTTTTTCCCCTTGGCAAGCTTCCTGCCATCACACTTAAATCCTGAGATCCAATGATTCTAGGCCTTGGATGGATATCATACTGGCAGCAGCCTCTGTTTCTATCTGCACTGATGCCATTCACTAGAGTTGTCGATCTCTGTCTGGCAGTTCTCAGCGGATGGGACCTCTGTCACACTGCTCTTTGATCCTGGGAGAAGGCCTGATGCTGGCCTTTGGAGTGCCTGAGTGGAACAAGATGCAGTGGGCCCCTGGAATCTCCAGTCTCCAGCAGAGGCATCTGTTGGAATCTCATGGAGGCGGTCATTATTTGGACATTTTCCTGCTGTCTTGAAATCTTGTGGGCAAAACCTATGTATGGTTGCATAGCACCTGTGGCTATACTTCAACTTTTTTCTTGTAAAGCACTTTGGGATGCTCTAAACATGATGTCAGGTACTATGTAAGTGAAATGATTCACTTTTATCTGCCTACATGGTAGTGTTGCAAGCAATTTGATTTGAAGACTTGGTGCTGAAATTTAAAACCTGGAAATTATATTGTCGGCAAGGTTTATTGAGTGATCCAGTTGAACTTTGATTCTTCAGTGTAGCTTCCAGTGTAAAGTAGCAGCCATCTGGCAGACTGAGGAAGCTAATGCTGTATGCACTTGCTGCTTAGAGTCATAGAGCCATATGGTGTGAAAACAGACCCAGTCTATGCTGACTGAGTTCCCAAATTAAACTAGTGTAACCTGTCTGCACTTGGCCCAGTTGATCAGGTGGCTTGGTTCCTGACATTTTCCATCAAGCCAATGCTAGGTGCAGTTGCAATTGTAGAGTGTGTGATGTTCAAATTGCCTTGAATGTTTTGATTTGCATCATAACAAGCTGTTTTGTGCAAGTTCAGAGTGGGTTGCATTTCCCACTGCCAAGACTGCGTGTAAAAGTGCAGGAGCTGGTGCAGTGCGACTTTATGAATCATTGGTTTGATCTCAATTGGAGTACTGTGGTTGGTTTTGGTCACCTCGTTTGTGGAGGTGTGGAGGAAATTTACTTGAGTTGGGTGAATGATGAGAGATTTTGAATTGTGCAAAGAGACTGAAAAGGCTGAGATTGTGTACTCTTTAGAGCAGCGAAGGACAAAGGTAGATCTAGCAAATGTCCAAAAATCAGAAATGTTTTAATGAAGTCAACAAAGAGAAATCATTTTCAATCACAGTAGGTGAAGAACAGTTTTGAGATTTAAGATGATGAGCAAGAGAAGGATATTCATTGTATCAGAAAGACTGGGGAAAGTAGATTCAACAGCAACTTTCTAAAGGGCCTTGGATAAGTACTTCCATTGGAGCTATTAACCAGGGCCTTGGGAAAGGAGCAAATACAGTGAGATTAATTGGGTTGGTTTACCAAAGACCTGACAGGTTTTGTAGGGTTATATTTCAAAACTGTGTTTGTCTCCTCTGAACTTCCTGAAACTGTGGGGAACTGTCCAAACTGAACAGATAAAATCAGGATGATTGCACTGGTGTTGGCAACAGTTATAGAATTGAAGCTTGCTAATCCATAATTATTGCAAGTAAGTGCTCAAATTAGTTTATTGTAAACTTTGTGTGGGCAGATGATTCATACCTGGGAGAAAAGCTCAAATGGTGAGTTTAACAGTAGTTGGTGGGACTGATTGATTCCATGATTGCACTAGACAAGAAGTAGTTAGTGCAGGATGGAAGGACCTAATATGAGTCTACCTGGAAGTTGAAAGAATTTATTGCAGTTTAAACAAACTTCCTTGGCAAAAATGCTGGTCTGTATAGAGCTCAACCACAGCCTTCCATCCTCCTCATCATCCCAGACAAACTGAAAGAACTTGTATTTATATGTAACTTTTCACAACCTTAGGAAGTCTCAAAAATGCTTTGTAGTCACTGTTGTAAGATAAGAAATGTGGCAGTAAATTTTCAAATAGTAAGATTCCGTAAACAGCAGTGTGATTTAAAAACCAGGTTCTTTCTGTAGATGATTTTATTTGAGATGAAATTCCCTAAACTTCACAGTCGCACCATGAAATTTCTCAAGGTCCATCCATAAGGGCAGGCTGAGCTTCAGTTTAATGGTTCATTAAAAATAAGTGATTGTCCTAGCTCGTTCTACAAAGCCTTTGCATTTTCAGTGCAAATGAGAGTTGCTGTGGTCCCAAAGGATGATGGGCTGATCTTATCAAAGAGAAGAAGATGATTTACTAGTGCTGTTCACCATGCATTAGGTGACGGATAAGTTTGAGAAGGTGGGCCTTCCCCTGTGACCTCAGAAATTTAACCCATGATCTTGGTTTCAGCTCACTTGGCTGGAGCAGCTGGCTTGCAAGGTAGAATAACTTAAGAGTATATCAATGAATGAAAAAAATTGAGCACGCTGTATTGTCTAATTTGATAAAGGGATTTTCCTGTACTCTGATGTGGTAACAATTAATGTGCAGCTTCGGTCTCCTTTTCTGAGGAAGGATGCTCTTGATCTCAAGGGAGTGCAGCAAAGGTTTCCCAGGTTGATTCTGCGGGATGGTAGGTCTGACATACGAGGAGAGATTGACTGACTAGGTTGGGATTGTTTTTGCTAGAGTCCACATGCATGAGAGGGGATCTGAGAGACTTGTATGATTCTAACAGGACTGGATAGGGTAGATCCAGGGAGGATGTTCTCGATGGTGGGTGTAATCAAAACCAGGAGTCACAGTATGAGGATTCGGGGTAGATGATTTAGGACCCATAGAGTGGTGAGCCAGTGGGATTCATTCCGACAGGAAGTAGTTGATGCCAAAACATTGAAGGTATTCAAGAGGTGACTAGATATAGCACTTGGGGTGAATGGGATCAAAGGTTATGGGAATAAAGCAGAATGAGGCTATTGATTTGGACGATTAGCCATGATCATGAGGAATGACAGAACAGGCTGAAAGGGCTGAATGGCCTCCTCCTGCTCCTATCTTCTCTGATAGAAAATCCACAACCATTGATCTTGTACATTTGGTACAGTGATTCACCTTAGTGAGATGTGGGCACCGTTGGCTGGCCAGAATGTATTGCCCTTACCAGTTATCCTTGAGAGATGATGCTGACCTGCCTCCTTGAACACTGCAGCCCATTTTGTGTAGGTAGACCCATGATGCTAAGAGGGAGTTCCAGGATATTGACCTAGTGACTGTAAAGGATTAGTAAGATGTCAGTGCTTATAGCTGTATTGGAACAGTTTGGGTACACCAAGCTCTGGAACAGAAGCCTTCAGTTCTGGTGCTAGGGTCCGTTGCTTTGTAGTGTTCAGTGCCTTCAGCAATTCATGATATCGCATCAAGTGAATGAATTGAATGAAGACTGGCATTCATAGAAGATGAGGACCAGCAAAAGAAGCCAAGATGAATGGGACTTGTGGCTGAGGATTGTTGCAAGTGTTTCAGATTTATCCTTTGCACCAATGTGCTACGTTCCCTCATTACTGAGGATGAGAATATTTGTGGAGTTGCCTTGTCCAATGAGTTGTTTACTAGTTCACTACCATTCACTGCAGAGCTTAGATCTGATCCGTCGATTGTGGGAACACTTGGCTTTATCTTGCATCTTTTTGCTTATGCTGGTTAGCATGTATGTGGTCCTGTGTTTCAGAGTCCTCAGGTTGTCGCTGAATTTTTTACTGCTGGCATGCCTTTCTGTAGTCCTCATTGAATCAGTTGATCCCCTGGCTTGATGGTAATGGTAGAGTGAGGGAATTGATGGCCCTAATGGGTGCAGATTATGATTGAATACAGTTCTGATGGCCCACAGCATCTTGTGGATGCCCAGTCTTCAGTTGCTTAACTGGTTCAAAGCCTATCCCATTCAGCATGGGATAGTACTGTATCAGAGATAATGGTAACTGCAGATGCTGGAGAATCTGAGATAACAAAGTGAGGAGCTGGATGAACACTGCGGGTCAAGCAGCATCTTCGGAGCACAAAAGCTGACGTTTTGGGCCTAGGTCTAGGCCCGAAACATCAGCTTTTGTGCTCCTAAGATGCTGCTTGGCCTGCTGTTTTCATCCAGGTCCTCACCTTGTTATCCAGCATGGAATAGTGTCAACAACATGATGGCTGTTATCCTGGAATGAAGATAGGACTGCATCTCCTCCAAAAGGATTGAGCGGTGATCAATCCCACAGATAATGTCATGGACAAATGTATCTATGGAAGGCAGATTCGAGAAGGATGAAATCTTATGTGTTTCTTCCTCTTGTTTGTTCCCTTACCACCAGTCACTATGTCCTTGAGGTCACAAGGTGGTCAATCAGTAATAGTGCTGCTGCTATTGGAGTGAAGTACAAGAACAAACTTTAGAGGTTTTCAAAATCTCTGGGAGGCAATTTAGAAAGAGTTTGTATGACTCTAATGTGTCTCTCCAGCCAACAAAATGCTTTTTGGTGTGCAGTCACTGCTGAAAAGTAGGAAACATGAGAGTCAATTTTCACACAGCAAGTGCTGACCATATGATGATGACTACATTTTCTTTTTGTGAAGTTAAATAAACATTGGCAGGGCACATGGGAAAACTCACTGCCTCCACTCCTCAGCCATCACCACCACCCACCCACCCATTAAAAGAACCATAGGATATTTTACATCCACTTGAGAGGGCGAATAGACCCTCGTTTTAACATCTGATCCAAAGGGCAACGAGTATGATGGTTCAGCTCCGAGTGTCTGCTTGGATTTTCCTACTCCACTAGGCTTGTTGCCTACTGAACCACAATTAAAGGAAGACTAATAGGAGTGTGGATATTGGAGGTTTTACTCCTCTGGCATGTTTGAGGAAATTGGCTGATGCCAGATTGACTTCTGAAGAGCAGAATGGCTGCAGGATCTGACTGTTAATCTGGATTGGAAAAAGGAACCGTTCAGTTTCTTTTTGAGCTGGCTGAGCATGTGTTCACTGGAGAAATTTTGTGTAGCCTTCCAGATTAATAAACTTGTGAAAATGTCGAGAATGAACTGGGCAGCTGCTGAGCAGCACTTCACAACTTGGGGGGAAAAAAAAGCCCACAGTGAGTGTTTGTGTATTAAACCTGTTAAACGTAAGAGAAGAATTGGCTTATAGCATAGATTGGAATGCAAGTATGAAATAGTGCAGATGTGAAGCTTGGCTTTATGCAAGATCATTTTCTGCCAGTTTTTTTTCTCATCTTTGGGTGTTTCTTTTGAATTTCAATTGTGTTTTTCTTCATGGTGATTTTTGCCTCATTTTGTGTCCTGGGTGACCACTTGCAATCATTTTCTTTCAGTTTTTTTTGTTAGTTTGACAGTAGCACAAGTTGTTTCATCTGAGTACAGCATCTTAACAAATCGGATGAAAAGTTGGAAATTCAGCACCACATTGTATGAGAATGCGTTGCTATGTTTTGTACAACTTTAAAACATTCCATTTTATTCAGTGTTCTGTATTTCAGGTAAATCCTGAGAGGGAAAGCACAACAATAAAAGAGCCTTTGGAGAAGGTGCCAAAGAAAATCATGAAGATACTAGATAACGGGTTACAACCAGAAAAAATGCTTGGGCTGTTTTCTCCAAGTAAAGAGAGAGTTTAAGGATGACCCACACGGAGATCATTAAAATTATGGAAGGATTAAATAGGTTAAACCTAGACATGATGTTTCTGCTTGTGTATGGAAATCACACTAATAAATATAAGATAATGATGATTAAATATGAGGGGTTGTTTGGGAAACTGTTACTTAGAGTAGTGAGATTGTGGAACTCGGAAGAACACACATTATTTGAGGTGAATAGCATAGAAAAGTGGTTAATTGGGGTTGAAGAAGCTGGGACTTTGTTTAATCAGGTAAAAGGTTGGGCAAAATGATCGTGACTCTCAAAATTATGAAAAGTTTTGAGGTAGACTACACAAGATGTTGCCACTTGTAGCTGAATTTGGAACAAGGGGTAATAAATCTAAGGTTGTAATGAGTAAATCCTTTAGTGAATTCTGGAGAAATTTTACCCAGAATGTGATAAGAAAGTGGCACATGCACCAATGGAATTAAATGAATGGGATAGCATAGATGCATTTAAGGGAAAAATAGATAAGCAGATGATCAGGAAAGAAATCAAAAAATAGGTTGAGGTGAAATGTAAAGATTTGTATGGAACATAAACAAATAGAGTCGTTGAACTGAATGACCTGGTGCTGTGCTACAGACTGTTAGGCTGTAAAAATGTCTGTTACTCTGTTTTATAGATTTGTCAGTGATTAACTTGCCTGATGTTGAAATAGTAGTGATTATTACAGTTTCATGCTGCAATTTGAGAACGGGGAAAAACTAGTCTAAAGCAGGATTCCTAACACTTGATTCAAATAATGGTCCAGAAAAGATAACATCTCTGGAATTATTCATGAAAGTTTGGTGTTTATAAGTAACTTATAACTTACTGACATGGAACTTGAAATGTACTTTCTCTGGTCAATATTTCAGCCAGGATGAGGGGGTGATTGAAGAAAGTGAAATTTGATTGTCTGTCAGATATGTCATAGCAATGAGTGAATCCTTGCATCCAATCAGTTGTATTGTTTGTATTAATTCTGTTGAGTATTGTGCTCAAAAGGTTACAGTTTGAAACGATGTGTGGTCATATTTAACCAGTACGATGAGCTAATAAGCTTACTGTAATAATTACAGCTGATGCTTGATTCTACATAATCAATTTCACTGAAGGAGGCCATTTGTTTATTATGCCTGTGTAGGTTCTCTGAGGGAACTGCATAATTAATCTATCTCACTTCTGATCTTATGCTGACATACCGACCCTTGGCCTGTTGCAGTTCTCCAGCAAAGCCCAATGCAAACTGGAGAAACAGTACCTAATTTTCTGCTTAGGCATTTTTCAGTTGTGGTCCTTGAAGAACTTGGACATCTGGAATACACCTCCTCCCACCCACCCTCCTGCAAAAATTCCATCCCCTATTCCCAATTCCTCCGCCTCCGCCACATCTGCTCCCACGATGAGGCATTCCACTCCTGCACATCCCAGATGTCCAAGTTCTTCAAGGACCGCAACATTCCCCCCCACAGTGGTCGAGAACGCCCTTGACCGCGTCTCCTGCATTTCCCGCAACACATCCCTCACACCCCGCCCCCACCACAACTGCCCAAAGAGGATCCCCCTCGTTCTCACACACCACCCCACCAACCTCTGGATACAACGCATCATCCTCTGACACTTCGGCCATCTACAATCCGACCCCACCACCCACGACATATTTTTCCATCCCCAGCCTTCTGGAGAGACCACTCTCTCCGTGACTCCCTTGTTCGCTCCACACTGCCCTCCAACCCCACCACACCTGGCACCTTCCCCTGCAACTGCAGGAAATGCTACACTTGCCCCTACACCACCTCCCTCACCCCTATCCCAGGCCCCAAGATGACTTTCCACATTAAGCAGAGGTTCACCTGCACATCTGCCAATGTGGTATACTGTATCCATTGTACCCGGTGTGGCTTCCTCTACATTGGGGAAACCAAGCGGAGGCTTGGGGACCGCTTTGCTGAACGCCTCTGCTCGGTTTGCAATAAACAACTGCACCTCCCAGTCGCGAACCATTTCAACTCCCCCTCCCATTCTTTAGATGACATGTCCATCATGGGCCTCCTGCAGTGTCACAATGATGCCACCCGAAGGTTGCAGGAACAGCAACTCATACTCTGCTTGGAACCCTGCAGCCCAATGGTATCAATGTGGACTTCACCAGCTTCAAAATCTCCCCGTCCCCCACCGCATCCCAAAACCAGCCCAGCTCGTCCCCTGTCCCCACTGCATCCCAAAACCAGCCCCGCCTGTCTCTGCCTCCCTAACCTGTTCTTCCTCTCACCCATCCCTTCCTCCCACCCCAAGCCACACCTCCATTTCCTACCTACTAACCTCATCCCACCTCCTTGACCAGTCCGTCTTCCCTGGACTGACCTATCCCCTCCCTGCCTCCCCACCTATACTCTCCTCTCCACCTATCTTCTTTTCTCTCCATCTTTGGTCCGCCTCCCCCTCTCTCCCTATTTATTCCAGAACCCTCACCCCATCCCCCTCTCTGATGAAGGGCCTAGGCCCGAAACGTCAGCTTTTGTGCTCCTGAGATGCTGCTTGGCCTGCTGTGTTCATCCAGCTTCACACTCTGAATTCAGTGACTTCAAATCATGAATTTGGTTTTCCATTTTGATTACATGCTTATGCCCAATCTAGGTGTCTCGTTTGCATGGGTTTGCTATATCAGAGGTGACCTATTTTCCACAATTCACTCCTACCAATAACACCTATTCCGAATTTATATCACTCCTTTACTACCATTATTCCCTCTTTGTCATTCGCTCTAGGCAGCCTCACCGTCTATTTCACTTGCTTCTCCTGTACCTTTGCCAACAGGATAAAAGTTTTAGAGACCTCTTAAGCCCCAAAGTTTGGGTATGTTGGACTTGAAACATTGACCTTGTTTCTTTCTGCACAGATGCTGCAAACCTTGTTGAGATTCTGTGGCTTTGCAGCACTTTGCTTTCATATTACTCCCATTCCTCTTGCCCTTTTACCTATATTACTTTTTGTTTCTTCTTTGGAAGCATTTAACTATATCCCCACTGAACATTGCTGTTAAATATGATTCCAAAGTCCTTGTAGGACAAGCATTCCAGATTGTAACAACTTGCTACTTTTTAAAAGATCATCTCCATTTCTCCCTTATCTTAAATCTGTGTCCTCCGATTGCTGATGCTCCTTCCACTGGAAACTGCATTTTTTTTATTTGAACTTCTACTCACATGCTTCCCAAACTCCCAGGGCCTGTTTTGAGGCTGGAAAACTGCTGCAATTTCCAAGCGAGAACTGAGAGTGAGCACTCGGGGAAATCATGAACTAATTCCCAATGCAGCCAGCCAGGATGTCACTGTCACTGAAAGCATCTGCACATGTGCAGAAAATGCTCTCCTTACAAAGTCAATAGTTTTGGAAATGGCTAATCAGATTTCAGGGGCTGATCGGACAACTGTTGATTTTAAACAAAGTAGGACAAAAAAGCAAAATTCAGTTGCCAGTTGGCTAATAGACAAAAAACAGGGCAAGGCTAAACTGTTCATTGTCAGGTTATCAGGCTATAACTAGTAGGTACTCAAATATCAGTGCTAAGGCCAGAGTTATTCACAAACTATATCATAGATTTGGATGTGGAAATGCAATGCAATATTTCCATCGTGTGCTGATGATGCAAAATTAGGTGGGCTCGTGAGATTGACTAGGATTGAGACAGGCTGTGTGAGTGTGCAGGAACATGGCAGGTAGAATATAATTTAGAAAAATATGTCGTTATCCACTTTGAACAATGTTTGAAACGTTGATGTTCCCAGGAACTGGGTGCCTTTTTTTATAAGTCACTGAAGGATACGAACCTTTGAATTAGGAATTAGTAGGCCACTCAATCCCTCAAGACTACATCGAGTAAGATTATAGCTGATATGACTATTCTGCATTTCTGTCTACCTACAATAACATTTTATCCCTTATTTATGAAGAATCAGTGCCTCCTAGTCTGAAAAATGCTCAAAGACTCTGCTTCAACTGCTTTTTCGGGAAGATTTATAGAGTTATACAACAAGGGAACAGATGCTTCGGTTCGAGTCATCCTTACAGACTAAGTTTCCTGAACTGAACTTTGCCTGCATTTGGCCCATATCCTTTTAAAACCTTACTATTCATATATCTATCCAAATGTCTTTGAAATGTTGTAATTCCACCTTCCTCTGACAGTTCATTCCACATACGAACCACCCTCTGGAAAAAGTTGCTGCTTGGGTCCCTTTTTTAAATCCTTCTCATCTCACCTTAAAATTATGTGCTTGCTAGTTTTGAACTCCCCTACCCTAGGGAAAAGGATTTTGCTATTCACCCTATCAGTGTCCATCATGATTTTATAAACCTCTATAAGGCCATTCCTCAATCTGCTATGCTCCAGGGAAGAAAGGATTGATATTGTCCTAAAGGGGGTTTGTTCCCACTGCCTTCGGAACATATTGAAGGGCCACCTGTCTCCACATGAATTAGAATATCTTACTACGTTTCCTGTACCTTAATTAATACTTCCAGTGCAATATCAGAAAATCTTGAATCCATGCTTTCCTACATTGATCTGGGCAATATTGAAGACATGCACAGTCACTTTCTGCATGACTTCCAACACCTATCCGCTGATATTTTTATAAAGAAAAATGTTTTTCTCCTCCATTGCCTTAAATAGGCAGCTGTTTGCTTTTAGACAGTGATGCTAGTTCTAGATTCTGCTATAAAAGTAAACATCATCTCTACATGTGCCCTGTCAAGGCCCATAAGGATATTGTGTTTCAAGCAAGTTGTCTTTTACTGTTCTAAATTCTAATAGATGCTAACCTTTCTTCATAAGACAACTCACTAAGTCCGGATGTTAGTCCAGTAAACCTTCTCTGAATGTTTCCAATATATTCACATCCTCCATAAGTAAACAGTGCTCAATGCACTGTATAATTGAAGCATAATCTCCCCAATTTTATACTGTATTTCCTTCTCAGTAAATGATAACTTTCAGTTAGCATTACTAATCACATGCTGTCCTGACATACTGGCCTTTTTGGGAGTCATGCACGAGATTGTCCAGATCCCTCTGCATTGCAGAGCACTGCAATCTCTCACTATTCCTATAACTACACCTAGCAACAGTATCCCGAACTTATAATACTGAGAGGACAGTGGACTGCCACGTCACGAGGAAGATAACTGGGTGCTCAGCAAGAGGGTATGACTTCCCCTTTACTGGATCTTAATTCATTTTATCTTTTCGATGATGCCTCTGATGAAGAGAGACTACTGGATGGCGAAGTTCCACCTTTGAAGAGTTGATAAGTGTCATCATTCAGTTGCAAAAACAGTACACAAAGCTGGCTTGAGACTTTTACACCACATTCTGAAGTTTAGGATGAAGGAATAAACAAATCATTTGGAAGACTTCAGTATCTAGGTTCACTTCTCCTAGAGACTCCTCACAAGGACAAAACCCCTTCAGAGAACAAAAACAGAAGTTTCTGGAAAAGCTCAGCAGGGCTGGCAGCATCTGTGAAGAAAAATCAGCATTAACGTTTTGGGTCCGGTGATCCTCAGGGTCCTGAGGAAGGATCACCAGACCTGAAACATTAAGTCTGATTTTTTCTTCACAGATACTGCCACAACTGCTGAGCTTTTCCAGTGACTTCGGTTTTTGTTCTCAATTTACAGCACTCACAGTTCTTTTAATTTCTATTTAGTATTCCCGTCAGGGCATGGCGCATCCACTGGACGACTTGTTGTCAGTACAGTTGAGACTGCATCTGAAGTTACCACAAAATATTCTGGATAAAAATGATGTGGTGAACTTCAGAACTGCTCACTGTCGTATCATGTCTCTGAAACATTAGATGGAGGATTTTCTGGGTTTTCTTAAAGTGAAACATCATTCTCATGCTTCAAAATTACGAAATTGTCTTCCTGCATTTGTAGAGTTTTTTTGTTCCTTAAACAAATTCATCAGGGACATCCTGTATGCTGCTGACTGAGAAACCAGTTATTGACCCATAGAGCCAAAAGTGCTGAAATATTCGTCACTACTTCAATCTGTGCCGCTTCCCCTTTGTCCCTCCCCATTATACAAACTGGCTTCACCATAAAGCTAGGTGAATAACTTTACTCACTTTGATCTGCAAGAGTATTAGAAGAACCCTGATTAATCAAGAGTCAGGTATCACACGATTTAACAATTTGGAAAATAACAAGAACAAAAGAGAAGTATGGCGCGGGAACGGGCCCTTCAGCCCTCCAACCCTGTGCCAATCATCATGCCCTGACTAAATTTAAAAAAGAAAACCACCTGCCCTTATTCAGTTAGTATCCTTCCATTCCTTCCCTATTTATGTAACCACCCAGATGCCTCTTAAATGTCACCTATGTGCCTGCTTCCTCCATCGCCACCTCTGGCAGTGCATTCTAGGCTCTCCTTTGCGTGAAAGACTTTCCTCGTACATCTCCCTTAAACTTTCCCCCTCTCACCTTGACCCTGTGCCCCTTTGTAATTGAAACTTCAACCCTGAGACACAGCCGCTGACTATCCGCCCTAACTTTGCCTCTCATAACTTTGTACACCTCTGTCAGGTCTCCTCTCAGTCACCACCTTTCCAGTGAAAAGTAAGACGTGATGTTATTCGGCATGATAGCAGTGTGCTATCAGATTTATTGAAGTGTGTCTCCGGTTAGGACTCCATGGCAACAGGACATTTGGAAAAGCTGATAAAGTTTCTTCGTATCTTCAGATAAAGATTCATGTTCCTGGAGAGGTTGAGGTAGATTGTCACAAATCATTAACTGAGCATGGCAGCTGCTTGCAGGATACAATACAGGCATCACTTCAGTTTACAAACTCTTCCTCATAACAACATATTTTCCTACCTGAGGATTAGATAGGGTGGACGGTGAGAGTCTTTTTCCAAGGATGATGACGTCAGCTTGTACGAGGGGGCAGAGCTACAAATTGAGGGGGTGATAGATTTAAGACAGATGTCAGAGGCAGGTTCTTTACTCAGAGTGGTAAGGGCGTGGAACGCCCTGCCTGCCAATGTAGTTAACTCAGCCGCGTTAGGGGCATTTAAACAGTCCTTGGGTAAGCAGATGGATGATGATGGGATAGTGTAGGGGGAGGGGCTTAGATTAGTTCACAGGTCGGCGCAACATCGAGGGCCAAAGGGCCTGTTCTGTGCTGTATTGTTCTATGTTCTCTGAACCCTGTTGGATATTGTTGCTTCTTCTTTGTGCCATAATGTCAGTGCTTCAAGATGGCAGTTCCTGACTTTCCCTCAATTTCAGCAGCCTTCTTGCTGGGAGGCAGTCTTCTGTGGAATCATCTCATGACTAATGACTGACTGGCTCGGACCAAACGTTGGCCTTGCATCTTTTTCCACTAGTGGTATCAAATTGTGCACCTGATGTGACATGCCTCATTGGCTTGGAGAGGAGCAATGAGGAACAATCACCTGTCACACTTGAAACTATATCACCATTCCTGCACTGTCAGTGGGTCAAACTCCCAGAACTCCCTCCCAAATGGAGAACACAGCTCACCACCACTATCTGAAGTGTGATTCACCCAGTGGAACCCACAGTCCTTGAATGTTCTCTGCAAAACAAGCCATTGCACAAAGTTGTTTTTTATAAATATGAAATGCAAACTCGGTAGGGGTGTGTGGAATTCACATTTTGGGTGCTGCCGGTTATCAGTAACTCCTGGGCCTGTTTCCTAACTGCTTACCTTCCTGAATGGAGAGTTTGGATTGAAATATCTTTGTTCCATATGAAATGGCTCCCAACAACAGCCTTGAGAGTGAGTGCTCAATTTGCTAAGATGAACTATTGATCCCAGAGCAGGCATACAGAGATTAGAGCAGTCAAATTAGGACACTGTAACCTACATACTGAGTGCTGCAATTTGTAGGCTATGATCATCAGACAGAGACCTCCAACAAAAACATTCTTCTCATTCATCTGTCAATCTCACGGTACTACGGTGTATGAATATACTGTGTTATTTATAATTGTGTGATCATGAAAGCTATGTTGGATTTTTATGTAAATGGCCTTATCTGATGCTTTTTAATGAGGGCAAACTAAGTATTTTTAAAATGCAGTTATGTTCCCTCAAGTGGACATTGTTGACTTGCTAACTGCTTTGTACATTGGAAAAGAATGCTGTCCTTCTACGACATGATAAAATATTGTGTGGACTTCTGTCTTGCACTTTTGGTCTACTTTCACTGGCTTTGCTGCACCCATGTCACCTTTCCAATCCAATCCAATTTAATGGACTAATGAGACATTTATTGAGTAAAGCCTTAATGAACCTACTTCATTCTGGAACTGAATAGAAAATATCAAGATTCATAGGGGAATAAAGAATTGAATTGGAGGGGCAGGAATGTTACATGCTAGACTTTCGATCAATACCTTGAGTCTTCAGTTGCCTGCAAATGATACGTGGCTTTTTTTTTAATGAGATGTTGAGGCTGCTGCAGTGAACACTCATCACTTGCTGGTTTCTCTGAAGGTGGCAGCTGATCTCTGCTTCTCAGAGATAATGGGAAATGCAGATGCTGGAGAATCCAAGATAATAAAATGTGAGGCTGGATGAACACAGCAGGCCAAGGAGCATCTCAGGAGCACACTTTCTGATGAAGGGTCTAGGCCCAAAACGTCAGCTTTTGTGCTCCTAAGATGCTGCTTGGCCTGCTGTGTTCATCCAGCTCCACACTTTGTTATCTTGATCTCCTGCTTCTAGTGTTTTTCAGATAGTTGAAGTAGATGTTTCGGAGCCTGGGGCAGTTCACCTTGTCTAATTGTAAAAGCAAGGACAGCTGTTTTCCTTAGCTTTGATGTTTTATTCACTAAAATCTAAGAGATTAGTGATGGAGACACAGGTGAATTTTCAAGGAACTTTTTATTTTCCCTGGGATTTAGGAACCTAAGAAATATCTGTTTCTTCCCAGAATACTATCCTGTTCACAATAAGAAGTGATTGCTTTCTAAAAATGTGTAGGTACCTGTCACTATCCATTTGGTGTGCCAAGAATTCTCAATTTTGTCCCAGTTAATGCTTTCCTCTAAGCTTAATCATTTATTTTGTAGGGTGCACTTTTAATATTCTGAAAGTTTTGATTCTTTAGGATGCATTAAATGACCCTGCTTGTGCTATTTCTCATGGGGTGAGTTGTATTAACACCACCACTTCCTCAGAAGTTAAGTTGACACTCTGGTTATATAGTCTTGTTGAACCACCAGTCATCTAGAATCCCTTCCTAACTTTTATTGATTGACTCCAGACATTCTTTCCCTCACTTTCCCCTACCATCATCGTGTCCACTTCTGTTTTATTTCAGACAAAATAAACCTCTCCAAAACTAATGTTACATCTTCAGCTCTCTTTCTCTCTCAAACTTTTAAACCAGTTGTTATCTCCAAAATTTGTACCCATCTTTCCTGCAAATTCATTCTTGGATGTCTGTAGTCTGGTTTCTTTTGTTGCCACAGCACTGAAATGGCCTGCATAATCGCATGACCTCTGTGAGGTCAGCTGTGAAATGTACAAACATTGGTAATTGGACAAGAGTTTTAATCGTTCCATGGGACTTATTGGAATTTCCCCAGAGTCTACATAGCTTGGGTGAAATAACTCCACAGAGGCTAGTATTGCATCACCAAGCCGCCTTTCATTTGCACGTGGAGAGTCCTTGATACTGACCCAACTCTGACAGGCTCCAGCTCTGAGTGAACAAAACCCCAAAACTTTTGTGCTTATCTGTCAGCCAGTGCTCCCTGATTGAACCAGATTAACAGCCCCTTTTGGGGAACTTGTATTCTGAGGTCCACCTAGCTGATCTTATAATCACTACACTGGGGACTCTGTTTTGAAACCTAATATAGTTCATAATATTCTCTATTCAACCTTAACTGCAAAGTTCAGTATCCCATGTGTGGATAACCAACCTATCGCTGTGCCTCAAATTTTGGTTGCAGTTTGTATTTGGTTGATATCAAGTTTTAATTCGCAAAACAAAAATCAGAAACAAACTGGGGAAAGTGGTTAGTTAAAACACTGATTTAGATAAAATTTATTCATTGAGTGGGAGTCTGTGGAACTCTGCTTCGTCCACTTTTTCAGAAAGAGAGTCTTTCCATATTTTTAAGAAAAATTTGGACAAATCCTTTGTTTGCTAAGGGATTGAAAGGTTATCGGGGTAGGCAGGTATACGGATTTGAGTTTGCTGTCAGAGCAGCTATGATCCTGTTGGATGACTGAGCAGGCTCAATGTGGAGAATAGCCTATTCCTCCTATTTCATAGTTGTAGAAGCAGTCATGCAAGCAGGTTCATGTGGTATGCATAACCTGTTCTTCTATGGAGATATTTTTAAAAGATTCCACCTGTCTGCTCTTACTCCATATCATAACTCCTTGCAAATAAAGAATGCTATCTAACTCCCTTGTACAAACCTTGTTTGACTTTATATTGACTTTTTCCAAGGCACAAGAATACGCACTTGCATGTTTTGCATGAAGAATTGCCTAGGAACCTCTTTAAAGGAGTTTAGTTCAAATTGTATCCTTTTTCTTCCTCCTTTACCTTGCAAAACGAGAGCCGTGTGAACTATGGTCTACAGGTAGCTTGTGCTGTCAGCAGCTTGTGTGGATGACTTGCAGCTATCACAAAAGGAAACTCGACTATTCTTGTCTGCAACATACTTGTGACAACTTGAGTGGCCAGAGCCATACAATTTGACGATCCTCTTTAAAGGTACAATCTTCTGTGCATGCTAGCACTTGTTAAGTAGAAATGATTCATCACTTGGGACATGCAAGCAGGATGGAATGTGGTCATTCCTAAGAATAATTCTACAATGAGTTACCTGGAGGTTTGTAGACCAGTGGGATGCCGCGAGGACCCTTTCATGGATATTTGTAAATGTGACAAATCCTTATCATTGACTGCATGTGAGAGATCAGCCTACTATGCAGGAACAATACAACAGCTTGACACCAATCACCTAAAATAACACCTGATAACTTCTTGTAACACTGTTGGCAGAACCTGACTACGTGTCTCAGACCAGTCTCTTCAGTCATCAGTAAAAATGCAACTTGTGAAACTATTCCAGTGCCAGTCGATTTCCTACTTGCTCATTATTTCATGTAGATAGAGGATGCCAATGATGAGTGCAGACAGATACCTGCCCTGCAGTACTGAGGGAGTGTTACACTGGTAGGGGTTCTGTCCAGACCTCAGCAACACAATTGGAAGCAGAGAAAGGTAGTTTTCAATGGATGAACAAAGCAGGCCAAGCAGCATCAGAGGAACAGGAATGCTGACATTTTGGGCCTAGACCCTCGTTCAGAAATGGGGGAGGGGAAGGGGGTTCTGAAATAAACAGGGAGAGAGAGGGAGGTGGATCAAAGATAGATACAGGAGAGGATAGCTGCAGAGGAGACTGGTGAAAGAAACAGGGATGGAGCCACTAGAGGTGAGTGTAGGTGGGGAGGTAGGGAGGAGATAGGTCAGCCCAGGGAGGATGGACAGGTCAAGGGGGCGGGATGAGGTTAGGTAGGGGGTGGGGCTTGGGATGGGAGGAGGGGAAAAGTGAGAGGAAGGACAGGTTAGGGAGGTGGCGATGAGCTGGGCTGATTTTGGAATGCAGTGGGGAGGAGGGGAGATTTTGAAGCTTGTGAAGTCCACATTGCTACCATTGGACTGCAGGGTTCCCAAGTGGAATATGAGCTCCTGTTCTTGCAACTTTCGGGTAGCATCGTTGTGGCACTGCAGGAGGCCCAGGATGGTCATGTTGTCTGAGGTAGGGGGAGTTGAAACGGTTCGTGACTGGGAGGTGCAGTTATTTAGTGCGAACCAATCATAGGTGTTCTGCAAAGCCGTCCCAAAGCCTCAGCTTGGTTTCCCCGATGTAGAGAAAGCCTCAATGGGTACAGCGGATGCAGTATACCACATTTCCAGATGTGCAGGTGAACATCTGCTTGATGTAGAAAGCCGTCTTGGGGCCTGGAACGGGTTTGAGAGGGAACGTGTAGGGGCAGGTGTAACACTTCCTGCGGTTGCAGGGAAAAGTGCCGGGTGTGGTGGGGCTGGAGGGGCGTGTGGAGCAGACAAGGGAGTCCCGGAGAGGGTGGTCCCTCCAGAAAGCAGATAAGGGTGGGGAGGGGAAAATGTCTTTGGGGTTGGATTGCAGATGGCAGAAGTGTTGGAGGATGATGCGTTGGATCTGGAGATTGGTGGTGTGGTACGTGAGGACGAGGGGATTCTGTTTTGGTTGTTATTGCAGGGAGTGGGTGTGAGGGATGAGTTGCAGAAAATGTGGGAGACATGTTAGAGGGCATACTTGACCACTGAGGGGGTGGAAAGTGCAGTCCTTGCGAAACGAGGATAACTGAGATGCACGGAAGTGGAATGCCTCATCCTGGGAGCAGATGTGGCATAGGCAAAGGAATTGCGAATAGGGAACGGCATTTTTGCAGGAAGATGGGTGGGAGGAGATGTATTCTAGGTAGCTGTGGGAGTCTGTGGGCTCGAAATGGATATTAGTTTCTAGGTGGTTGCTGGAGATGGTGACAGAGAGGTCCAGGAAGGAGAGAGAGGTATTGGAGATGGCCCAGGTGAACTTGAGATTGACGTGGAAGATGTTGGTGAAGTGGATGAACTGTTCGAGCTCCTTGTGGGAGCATGAGGCAGCGCCAATACAGTCATCGACGTAATGGAGGAAAAGGTGTGGTTTAGGGCCAGTGTAGATACGGAAAAGGGATTGTTCCACGTAAGCTACAAAGAGGCAGGCATAGCTTGGGCCCATGTGGGTAACCCCTTTGTTTGTAGGAAGTGGGAGGAATTGAAACAGAAGTTGTTGAGGGTGAGGATGAGTTCGGCTAAACGAATGAGTGTGTCATTGAAGGGGGACTGGTCAGTCTGCGGGATAGGAAGAAGCGGAGAACCTTTTGGCCATCTGTACGGGGAATGCAGGTGTATAGGAACTGGATGTCCATGGTGAAGATGAGGTGTTGGGGACTGGGGAATCGGAAGTTCTGGAGGAGTTGGACAATGTGGGTGGTGTGACGGACGTAAATAGGGAGTTCCTGGACCAAGTGGGAGAATTCCTGCTGCTGGGCCTGCTGTATTCATCCAGCTCTACACTTTGTTATCTCAAGTTTTCCAGCATCTGCAGTTCCTGCTAACTCTGAAGTCATTTTATTGTATCTTCACCTATTGAAATCTAGCTTGACAGAATGTATTTTGTGCTGAGGTGATCTTTAACTGAAGCTCAAGCACACACTGCTACAGATTTGCTTTTAACAGTAATACATTAGTTATGCAAAAATATGTAAATAAAACAGAATACACCAAGCTGTTTCGTTATGACATTGAGGGACTATTCTATTGTAACAGTATTGTCCCCTACCTCTGAGTCAGGAGTATCAGGGTGTGTAACATCTCGAGAGGTTGATTTTAGAAAAAGATCTATAACATAATACGAAAGGTTTCAATACACAGTAAAATTACAACTCTAGAATTCTAAAATTATAATTTTACCATCGAGTCAAGTTGCTGTTGTCTTACCAGACCAAAGGGCTGCTCCCCAGAGAGGGAGATGACTGGTGATTTAGCTTGATGACTCCCATACATCAGGTTAGCCAAGAGGTTAAGAAGGAGAGTCCTTCATGGTAACCTCAGCCAGTGTAGGAATTGAACCCACACGGTTTTACAAACCAGTCTTCTGGCCAACTGAGCTAAACCGACCCCCAATTTTACCATACTCAAATACTAGAGCACGTTTCCTTCTGTATTGCATTTATAGGCTTGGCTTAACCATTGCTTGAAATGCTCCACCCCCAAGAGTAAACTAGTCTCTTTGCATATTCACATATCTGAGCTGAGATGGACCCAGCTTTAAATAAGTCCCTGAGCATTTGAATCAAACCCTTCTGGTCTGGGACTTTCAAAATAAAAGTCTCACATTTTATGAATCCAGCCTTTTCTCTAGGGGGAAAATAAAATGTTTAATAAATTCAACTTCAACTGGGACTTCTGCAAACTGATGCCAAATTTATGGATGCTTCCTTAAAGTAAAACCAAATTGATCCCTGATCCTTCTGTCTGAAAGCAGAAAAATGCTTTTCTGTGCTTACTCTATGCGCTTTTAAAATGCTCGCTAGTGTGAAGAAATGCCCATTAGCATTTCATGAACTATCTCTTGCATACAGGTTTCAATATGTTTCCAGAAATACTGACAGGTTGATCTTTTAAACTCCCTCCTACACGTGGACCAGAACCCATATACCACTAGTTCAGAATGCAGACTCTAAATTGAATGATATTCAAATATATTTAAATTTAGATTGCCACATGTATGTAGAAATACAACCAATGAAAAGCGTTTTCTCTTGTGTTTATATGCAAAGTTTCACCATGCCCCAGCACCATCTTGAGACACTGAATCTCACGCAAGATTTTACTGCAGTAGAATTCACCTTTTTTACTCTTCTGCTGCTCTCATCGATGCTTGATATCGGCTGGTGTCTCTGAAACTGTCCCCTGCATATCTCTAATGGGCTCTGGGATCTCCAGTTCCAGGCCTCCACTGATGCCACTCCCGCAACTGCCACGTCCCAGATGGAGCCATGGACCTGGGGTGAGCGGGTAAAGTGCCTCCTGTTCCCCATCCAGCGCTCCTTCAGGTGCTGCTGATGATCTGCTGTCTGTCCCTTTTGCCAATGCTGCCACTCCTTCAGAAGCCTGGGCCTAGCTGCAGATATAAATCACACTCCTTGCATCACAAGTCCAGATCTCTGGATGACTAGTCCAGTAAATAAATCACCGTTACTGTGTTTGTGTTGGTGTTCTGCAATTAGCTAACTTTAACAAGTACAAGTGGAAGGCTCTTTCTTGGTGAAGATGAGGGCAAATCACAGATGATCTTGTTCTTTTCTCTTTTTCATCAGAGAATGCTTAAAAAAAACGCTAGACAGCAAATGATTTTCTTTCTTCAAACCTTCAAGCTGTTGTTGCGAGGTTAGTAAATCAGTAATTGTAGTGTCATGACAGACACTGGAAGTTGAAAGTCCACCTTTGCAATTTGAGCTTTTCAGGAAATCTTCCATTGGTTTGCAGTTTTGTCTCCATGTTTAAGGGAAGATTGTATTTGCAGTGGAGCTGATGCAGCAGAGGTTCACTCGTTTGGAGCTTATAAGGTTGTCCAATAACAAGAGGCTGAGTAGATTGGACACCTACACCTGCAATTTAACAATGATCTGACTGCATTGCAGGAAGGTCTTGAGGCTTACTTTTGCTCCCATGCATCTTAAATGTTCTCTGAAGCTGCCTAGCAAGCTTTTTGGATGTTGCCTGATATACAACTTAGTTTGCAAGCCATCTCAAAATCCTGGTACCAACTAAAAAATAACTGAAGGTCAGGAGTGTTTTAGAGGTTTAAGGAAAATAAGTGTTAGCACCTTAGCCTATTTCAAGTTTTAATTTATTTGACTTTCTCAGTTTTAGCTGTTAAACTGAGTGAAAACATTTGAATTTTGGGTTGGTCTGAGTCGGCAATAACTTGTGCACCTACTTAATTTGTATCATTATCTGGCTTATCCTGTGGCAGTGGAGCTATTTCATAAGTTAAGGTTGTATAATTTTGAGATTTGTAACAAGTGCTTAATTTTAAGCAGTGAGAAAGTGGCCTTGTGCAAAGAATCTGGAAAATGTCAGCTAGCCTCCGCAGGAAAATTAATTAGATTGCCCAGAGAAGAAACTTAGAATTGTACATAGGCAATTGCAATACAGATGTGAAAATAGAATTGTAAGTTTGAGGCACAAGTTCCATGCAATATCCAAATGAGAGCTGATTATTCTCGGTCACAAAATGTCCAGGAGCGATGAAGAGAGAAAGAGAAAGTAATCACAGTAGTGTTAGAAAGATTTTTTTCACCAGACAGTAACATTAGAATCTCTTGAGAGTTGTATTCATGCATGGTATAGTAAGCTTAGATAACGTTACTGGCTGGATGTGGAGTTATCAAGTAGGTAGGAAATTATGTAATTCCTGTTACAGGCCATTGAAAAATGGAAATTAAATGAAGGAAACATTCCATAGAATTGGCAGGAGTAACAGGCCCTAGTGGGGATTTGATACTGCTTCTGAGATTGAGCTAGCAATAAACATCTATCAGAGAAGGAGCATTGTGTGAATTCAAGTCAGATTTTCCACTGGCTAGACAGTCGTTGTCCCAACGGAGGCTTCCACAGAGCTCCATGCATAAATCCAATCATATCAGACTCCAAAGGAATAGAAGATTCCAGTCAGCAATTTGCTTAAACCTGGAGCCCTCTGGAAGTTCTCCCCAATCTGACAGTCTTCTCCCTGCCACTGAACCTGACCTGATACCCGACAACCGCAAACACTCCATCTCTAGACCTGACTTCTCACACTGTACAGGGGAGAAGGTGCTCCGGACAGTCAAATTCTTTTCTGGTGGATTTAAGCAGCGTTTATAGAAGTTGGACCTGCCATCCTTGGAAGAAATTTGGAGGCAGCTATTGGGGCTTTTGGGTCCAGAAGTGGATTGTTTCAAGGTCGACTTCAGTGACCTGTGCCTTGATCACAACTGTTGAAAGAAACAAGCACATGCATGCTTGCATATGCGCAATCCCAACGCTCCACCCATGTCAACTGATGTCTTTGCATGGCCCCAACCCACCATCCCATGATCTCTTTACCCTCCATGCCAACGTAAGCACCTCTACTGATTCACTGTAACTCTTTAAATCCCATTTACCTCTTGTAGTCAACCTGGGATCCCTGTGTAATACCATTTTGCTGACACCCTCTATGCCATCTCCACTGTTATCACAATGGGCAAGCCTCAAAACCCATTCTGAGATGAACTAGAATTTGAAGTATCTATTGTAGACATTCTTCTTAAGCATACTCATTTCTTCAAGTGCTTAGTCCCTTAAAATTAAGTATAGTATTTAATGTCTCACATCAAAGACTTTATAACCGCTCAAAGCTGTCAATCAAATTGTGATCTGATGGACATCCCACCATGAGAATTACAGATTGTGAAATCAGCCCTGTGGCACCAATCCTAAAGTGGTAGACGTCAGGCTTATGCCAACTGCCAGCGTGAAATAGCAAACGCTGACTCTTTTAGAAATCCACAGCACTTTTTGAAAAGTAAAGCCAGAAGATTTAAACACTTTCATAGCTTCATAGTTTCCAAGACAGCTTAAAGAATCCAGTGAGTCATATGCTTTTTACATTTACTCATGCCTTCTTTTAATAACCCCAAAGGTCATTGCACCTCCTACAATGTCTTTTGGACACATCCAAAAAGATATCCCTCCAAGTAAAACTGGCAGCTGAAGGCCTTCACCCCTGAAATAGTGAAAGCCCATGAGTTGTGTTTTAGCCATCCCACTGATGTAAATAAGATGAGCTGTTGATGTGCAAAGCACAGCCTACATCATTATCTCCAAGCAGAAGTGATAGTTGCCAGGTTTGTTGGCAGGGCTTCTAGAATCATGACGCTGGCACCATTTTTGGTGAAGCCAGGGACCCGTCCATTATTATGGAAATTCAGGTCCTCCTCACAACAGTGACAGTGTGAAACTCTCTATTGCACGGGAGTGGTTGAGGTGTGCAGCATAGGTACATTTTGGTGGAAGATAAATATTAAGAAGAAATAAAGGACTGGTTAATAGATTTAGGTAAAGATTAGTGAGAAGAGACTTAGGTAGTGTATAAACTGGGTGCTCCTGAGATGCTGCTTGGCCTGCTGTGTTCATCCAGCCTCACATTTTATTATCTGGGTGTACCTAATGCCATGTTTCTGCACCTTGAACTTATTTACGTTGTATGGAGTTTATTGTTATCACAGTAAACGTTATTGGAGAGGTCAAAAAGATAAGGCGAGGGAAGTCCAATGTTTTAGTAAGATAAGAGGTGACTTGTCCCAAAATAATGGGGTAGAAATGACAGCAGCAGGTTGATGAACTAACATTGCAAAATTATAAATATGAGATGAATGAAATATACTTTTCAGGTTTATTTTTAATCCTCCTGTGATCTGTTATTTTTACCTATGCAATCTGTGTTTATTGCTGTAACTTTGGTAAAGCCCCAATGTCTTCACAGAAGCGTGAGCAAACAAAACATGGCTCAGCCAGATTAGGGGCTGGATTCTGTGAAGAACTGCTGGAGTGAACAAGATAGCAGGCAAGGACAGCAAACTATATGGGATGCCATGCATCAGCTTCCTGGCAGCTGGAGAACTGCAAATGATTAAGTTGGTGATTGGCAAAGTAACAAAGAAACCTGCCCATTCACGGCGGAAGACTCATTGATAATGTCATGGCCAACTATCAGGCATATTCCCCAGTGATCTGTGAGCTAAGAATTTGTATACGCTAGCGTGTTAGCCCCCTTGTAATTTTTGAGTGCTTCATTTTATGAAAAAGTGCAGCTTTTTGGTTTTAAACAAGAAGAGAAGTTAGTTCACTACACAACAAATACTGCAAATTGCTTAAGTTTAAAAGCAAGTGGTAAAGCTGTTGGCTAACGTATGCGTAAAGACTTAAGAGTATAAGTTGTGCATGAAGATAAAAATGAGATCAGTGTCTAACATTATTGGCAGCCTGGTTCCCTTGAAATGTAGGGACTGAAACTTGAAGTCAGGTTTAGTAGCTGGTATGGCTTCAACTCTCATAGTTGAAGTTGACTTATGAGCAGAACAGTTTGTGTGTGGAAGTGAATAATGGCTCCCTTGTTTTACTTTTACAGTGCTGTAGATTGAACTTTGGCTCAGTACTGTAGTTTGTTTTCTGTTTGTTGTCTTGGACGTCTTTCATTGTAATTCCTTGTGTCAGTGAGTAAATGCAACTGTTTCAAGTTGTTGACAGGTAGTTATGCTGAAATAGTATCTGGAGTTGCATATGCAACATCTCCTTAGAACTCTGAGGCTGTTTCCAGCCGGATATAGCAAGGACTGCAGATGCTGGAATCAGAGATAAAACACACAGTGTGGAGCTGGAGGAGCACAGCAGGCCAGGCAGCAGCTGAGAAGCAGGAGGTTGACATTTTGGGTCAGAGACATTCTTCGTTTTCTGAAGACTCCAGCCAAATGATATTGTTATTAAGGGGGAGACGGTGTAGTGGTAGTGCCACTGGAGTAGTTCTCCCAAGAAACAGGCTGATGAACATGGGTTCAAATCTGACCCGGGCAGCTGGAATCTGAAATTCAAAGTTAGTGCCAGTAAGAATGACTGACGGTGACCGTATTAACTCAGGAAACCTGGCTGGAAAGCAGTAGTTTCTATAACAAACTAAAGTGACTAATTGTGACATAACAGGTGAGTCCCACCCTGGGACAGGCAGTTCTTCAGCTTCATAACCGGCTCAGGTGATGAATTCCAGCTGGGCAGGCTGTTGCTGTTTACTGAGGGATCTCATACTTAACGAGCCCCAGGGGTAGATTCATGAGTGATTCCTCATGAACCTTTTGTAGGGGTTAACACATTCCTCCCCCCTGGTATTCAGAGGCTTCCTTTCACTCTTGTGATGATGGAAAATTTTGTGTTGCTTTGCCTGTGGCCCCATTCCTGTTCTTTTGTGGGTGTGATCTGGGGGATGTGTAATAATTAGGCAAACATCTCTTCTGTGAAGACTGAAGAGCCACTCGGGAGACCCAACCTCCAACGGAGCATTCTGTCTGTATCTCTGAGTATTCATAGTCCTTAGGACTGGCTCTCAAGCTTTTTAGTGGGTACAGTTTCCTATCTGCAGGGTATCAATGGATGTCTGTCAAAACAATCTCTTCTGTGGATGCTTCCTGCTGTCAGAGGTAGTTGATATGCTTTTTTGTGTCTTTTTTTTTGGTTTTAACCATGTATTATACTAATAATACTCCTGTATTATTAAGGATAATGCTCGGAATCTGTGGACGGCCGTCACTGAAGTTTTTATTATGTGGACCGTATCTTGTTTAAAATCTCTCTGGCCTGCCCCTTTCATGGCCCTCTATCTGGACGTTTTGTTTTAATACAGCCTTTCCCCCAACTTTGGGAAAGTCAGGCAGTGCCTAGTCTGAAGGTGTTGGCCCATCAATAGTTACATCAGAGCTGTTCCTGTTGTTCTGAAGTTTTATCCTATAGTTGAAAAGGAAATAGAACATAGAACATAGAACAATACAGCACAGTACAGGCCCTTCGGCCCTCGACGTTGTGCCGACCTGTCATACCGACCTCAAGCCCATCTAACCTACACTATTCCATGTACGTCCATATGCTCATCCAATGACCACTTAAATGTACCTAAAGTTGGCGAATCTACAACCATTGCAGGCAAAGCGTTCCATTCCATTCATACTCTGAGTAAAGAAACTACGTCTGACATCTGTCCTATATCTTTCACTCCTCAATTTAAAGCTACGTCCCCTCGTGCTCACCGTCACCATCCTAGGAAAAAGGCTCTCCCTATCCAACCCTCTGATTATTTTATATGTTTCAACTAAGTCACCTGTCAACCTTCTTCTCTCTAATGAAAACAGCCTCAAGTCCCTCAGCCTTTCCTCGTAATACCTTCCCTCCATACCAGGCAACATCCTAGTAAATCTCCTCTGCACCCTTTCCAAAGCTTCCACATCCTTCTTATAATGCGGTGACCAGAACTGTACGCAATACTCCAAGTGCGGCCACACCAGAGTTTTGTACAGCGTCACCGTAACCTCTTGGTTCCGGAACTCGATCCCTCTATTAATAAAAGCTAAAACACTGTATGCCTTCTTAACAGCCCTGTCAACCTGGGTGGCAACTTTCAAGGATCTGTGTACGTGGACACAGAGATCTCTCTGCTCATCTACACTACTAAGAATCTTACCATTAGCCCTGTACTTTGCCTTCTGGTTAATCCTACCAAAGTGCATCACCTCACCCTTGTCTGCATTAAACTCCATTTGCCACCTCTCAGCCCAGCTCTGCAGCTTATCTATGTCTCTCTGCAACCTACAGCATCCTTCGTCACTATCCACAACTCCACCAACCTTAGTGTCGTCTGCAAATTTACTAACCCATCCTTCTACGCCCTCATCCAGGTCATTTATAAAAATGACAAACAGCAGTGGACCCAACACCGACCCTTGCAGTACACCACAATAACTGCTCTCCAGGATGAGCATATCCCATCAACTACCACCCTGTCTTCTTTCAGCAAGCCAATTTCTGATCCAAACTGCTATATCTCCCACAATTCCATTCCTCCGCATTTTGTACAATAGCCTATTGTGGTGAACCTTATCGAACGCCTTGCTGAAATCCATATACACCACATCAACCGGTTTACTCTCATCTACCTGTTTAGTCACCTTCTCAAAGAACTCAGTAAGGTTTGTGAGGCACGACCTTCCCTTCACAAAACCATGCTGACTAACCCTAATCAATTTCATCTTTTCTAGATGATTATAAATCCTATCCCTTATAACCTTTTCCAACACTTGAAATGTGTAAGCTTAGTTTGGAAAGACCCTGTAGTTTGCTTTCTCATGCTACTTTTGAATACTTGGGCTGCCTGCTTAGCTAAACTGTTTGAGGACGAGTGGAAGGGTGCCATGTTGATGTGCCTTACCCCATTTGACATCAAGGTCTGAAACACCCCACTGGTACGTGGGGTCCCGCTGTCTGTTACAAGGACCTCTGACGTATGCTATGTACTACAAGATTGGTAGAGGTTTTCCTGTGGTGGCGCAAGGTTGTAGAGGCTGTTCGGTGCACGTCAGTCTATTTTGAATTGATGTTGATAAGGGTTAAGACACAAATGGCTCTGTGAAATCTGCCTGGGTTGTAATGAGGCTGTGGCTTGACTGGCAAGTTTTCCACCACTTGACATTTTTTAAAAATTTCTGTGTCTATGCTCGGCCATCAAACGTAACTCTTTGTGAGCATTTTAGAGATTCCTGAAAGGCTGTTGTGAAATTCTTGGAGTCTTGGTCACTGGCCTGGATGAGGGACCACCACCCAGGCTCCCCACATGATAATGATGATTATTTACAATATTCATTAATGACTTGGATAATGGCAAATGCCCAATTTGCTGATGAAACAAAAGTGAACAATATTGTAGACACTTGACAATTGGCAACAGCATAAAATTACAACAAAATATTAATAGACTAGGTGAATGGACAAAGATGTGGCAGATGGATTTTAATATAAACAAGTGTGCAGTTATCCATTTTGGACCCAAATTGGACAGATCAGAGTGCTTTCTCAGAAGGCACAATTTTAAATACAGTGGCTGTCTAATGAGATTTGGAGTTTCAGGTGCATAACTCTTTGTAATGCCACAGACTGGTGCAGTAAATACTAGGCAGGCGAATGGAACGCTGGCCTTTATACCTAAATGATGGACTCTAGGGATGCAGATGCTATGCTACAGTTAATTAAAAAAACTAATGTTGTGGAAGTGCTGGTGTTGTACTGCGGTGGACAGAGTCAGTAGTCACACAACACCAGCTTACAAGTTTATTTGAAATCGCCAAGCTTTTGGGGTGCAGACCCTTGAGAAGAGCACACAGACACACAATTTATAGGCAGAGAGATCAAAAGATGATACACCTGGTGTGAGTGGAGTGTTGAATAAGTCCCTGCAGATGACCAAGTATGTTAGACGGTGTGAGTAAAGTGTCAATAGCTGGAAACAAATGAAGGAATGATGCTATGATCGGAATAAATGAGGCAGAGATATAATTACAAAAGAATTTTAAATTAAGGTGGTACTGGAGACAGACTAAGTGACTAGAATAACAAGATACCTGAACAGTCCCCATCTACCTAGTTAGACCCCGCCTAACAGCTCAGTGAGCAAATCTGGGCACCACACCTTGAGAAGGATGTTTTGTCCCTGGAGGTTTGCAAGGATAATACCTGGATTTCAGCGGTGATGTTATGAACAGGTTAAACAAATTAGGCCTGTTTTCTGCAGAATTTAGAAGGTTAAGGGACAAATTCAGGTACTCAGGATATTGACAGGGAAAGATGGTACATAATAAACTGTTTCCACCTTTTGAAGATTCTAGAACCTGGATTATAGTCTTAAGAATTAGGTACAAGCCATTCAGAAGAGATGTTTAAAAGCACCTCTACATGCAAAGAGTAGTGAAGATTTGAAAATGGTAGTCTGTGCTAATTAAATTCTTCAATTTAAATCTGAATTTTGTTTTACTTAAGGATTTCAAGGGATATGGGCCCAAGGTGGACATTTGGGTTAGGCTTCCACACCTTTTGTTGTGAGAGCAATCTTTACCACCTGTGACCATTGGATCTTTTGAACTTTCAAATAATGTCCTCTGGTTCTCCATCCTTTTGTCTGTGGGAATAGGTTCTCTCATTTGACTTGAGATTTTGAACACCTCTATCAAACCTCTTTTTCTCACTAACTCCAGTCTATACATGTAACTGAAACCCCTCATAACTGGGGCCATTCTTGGAAATCCTTCATTGCATCTTCTCTAATGCCTTAGTACCCTTCCTAATGTGTGGTGCCCAGAACTGGGCATGTTTCTTCAACTGTGACCTGTTTCTGTGCTGTACATTTTATTTCAGGTATGAAATGTAACAACGGAGTTGCATGCAAAAAAAAAAGGTACCTCCACCAAGTATTTAAGGAGAATGGATAGCCAAACAACTGGATCCGATGATGCCTATCTCATGAACAACAACAGGAAGATGCTGCACGCCCCAACACTCTCTCATCATGCTGCCATACATCCAGAACACATATGATCTGACCACAACCATCAGGCATCAGAGTAGCACACAAACCCATGTCAGTCCTACGCCAACTGCTAACTCGAACCAAAGACCCCTGACCCACTCTGGATAGAACCAACGTAACATACAAAATTTCCCTGTAAGGACTGTGACAAAAATTATATTGGGCAGACAGGAAGAAAATTGGCCACAAGAGAACATGAACACCAATTAGCAACAGACATGACCAATGTGCACTCATCTCCATTCACATGGATAAGGAGATCCACCAGTTCTTTTGGGACAGCACCAGGATATTAGGATAGGCCAAACAGAGACCAGTGCAGGAATTCCTAGAGCCCTGGTTCTCCACCAAGAAGGCCATGAACAAACACATATGACTAGGCCCCATGTATACACTGCTGAGAAGGAAAACTGGAAATGAAGTAATAAAATCCAGTGGACCCCAGAGTTTAAATACTAAGCGGGCCAACACAGGGGTGTACAAGGTAATGAGAGGCATGGATAGACTTAATAGCCAGAGACTTTTCTCCAGGGCAGGATTGACTGCCACGAGGGGTCATAGTTTTAAGGTGTTAGGAGGAAGGTATAGAGGAGACGTCAGAGGGAGGTTCTTCACCCAGAGAGTTGTGAGCGCATGAAATATTTTGCCAGTGGTAGTTGTGGAAGCGGAGTCATTAGCGACATGTAAGCGACTGCTGGACATGCACATGGACAGCAGTGAATTGAGGGGAATGTAGGTTAGATTATTTTATTTTTGGATTAGGATTATTCCACAGCACAACATGGTGGGCCAAAGGGCCTGTACTGTGCTGTACTTTTCTATGTTCTATGTTCACACAACAGTGCTTCATCGGAGGCTGCACAGATGATGTTACTCAGCAGGGTTATGAAATGTCTGTGAACTAACGAACCAGCGAGTGAACTAACTGCAGCATTCACAACCTGAGCTACAAATCTACTTCAGAACCTGGAGTAGCATACTGCTCAGTTCGGTGAATGTAATATGAGGGTCAAAAGAATAGGGGATTTTGCAGACCATTGAATGACAGAGGATTTTGAGAAGATTTGCGTGAAGAATAAAAGCTGCCATGAGTTCTGCAGCTAGCTGGCCTCTTTCTGAGGCTGTCTATTTGATGTAAAATTGAAACTGATTAAATAGTCAGTGGAACTCATCTGGCATCCTGAAGTTTGATGATTGCAATTTGGAGATTCTTGTGGAAAATAAGTAATGCAATCTAAGTTCAAAATAAGAAAGTTATTCTGAACTCCTTGATGTTTCATTTATTTCTTTTATGCTACAGCTTGCCAAATACATGTATTAAAGGTGGCAGCACTTCAGTTGTTGCAGTTTGCTTATCTCAGCTTTCCGAGTGAAATACAGCTGGGCCAGGATTTTTCGGTCTGACACCTTGTTATCTTTGAGTTGCTGTGTGTTGACTGCAGCTTCTGCTTTGGTGGCGTTGTGTACAAAAATCTTCTTTATTGAGCTTTATTGTCAAATATTGTTAATCCATGGTCCAAAAAACATGTCGGGGGTGGGGGCAGGAGGGGGAAGCAAATTTCATCAGGTTCCTTCCGAGCATTTTTTTTTCTACAGATTTACAATAAGTGCACTTAGTCACGGGAAATTCAATCAATGAAAAGCACCTTATTAAATTGTAAAGATGGAAAACCTTATTACGAGATGCATTACAACTGAAAACAGCTCTCTAAAATTGTTTAGTGGAAAACGAAACCATTACGAATTATTTGTACAAGTATTATTTGCTCAGAGGTTTAAGAAGCACTTTTTACTCATTCAAAAGTTGGTAATCTGAAACACTCGCTCAAATGCTCTCCTTTCCCAAAAGAACTTTGGGTGCTGAGGCCAATTGAAGTTTTCAAGACTGAGATATTTGTTGCATTGTGGGTATAAAGGACATGTCTCATTCTCAGTTCTTCATCATTTGGTGGAGTTGAATATCATAGCAGTTGGTCGGACCACTGGCAAGGGGAGGCAGTTGTTGTTCCACTGTGGCCCATATTCAAAAATGCCATGTAGTTTTCAAATTCCTGGTTCCACCAAAGCAACTCCCCATTGCACTTCCCGGTGCAAAGTAGGGTGGTAGATGTCCTACCTCTGAGTTATTGGCCAACCACAGACCAGCTGCTGTCTAGTAAAGGCAGTGGCCATTTGCTTTTTCCTCAAGAGATCAAGGCTGAAGTTCACTGCTGGAAAACTGATGTTAGGAGAGTGGGATGGAATGCCAGAGTCAGTTAGAGAAGACTTGGCAAGGTGTTGTACTGGGGGGGAGGGGTGTAGAGTTGTTAATTTGAAAGTCGCCTTCGTCCGGGTCTGTCATGTATCATAGGGCCTATTCCTCTGTTGGGCATGGATGGCTGAGGAGGATGGGTCCACACACATGCACATGTACGTACTCCCACAGAGACACAGGCAACCAACCTGCAGCTTCACTCACCAGAGTTAATTTGGTGCCTTGCTTGCAGGGCGGGGTCATCCCCTAGTCGCTGCTGATTGAATGCTTGTGATGATGGCCTTAAGTGACTGCTTACGGGCTTCAAATGGCTTTTGAACAGGAGGATGCAGAATGAAGACCCTTCCTGGGTTTGAGTGAGAAGGGTCTTTTATTAGACTGGTAGTGGAGTACAATGAACTCCCAACATTATGTGCAAGTAGAGAGGAAATTAATTCTGCCCTTTGGCTTTTTAAAAATTCATCCAATGAGATGAAGGCATTGCTGGCAAGGCCAGCTTTTATTGCCCATTCCTAACTGCCCAGGGAACAGCTGAGAGCCAGCCACTGGGTCCAGAGTCACATGCCTGCCAGACCAGGTAAGGATGGCAGATTTCTTTCACTAAAGGACGTGAGTGAACCAGATGGGTTTTTCCCTGACAATTGACAGTGGTTTTGTGGATGTCAGTAGGTCGTTCGTTTATTTTTACTTGAATTCTAATTCAACCGTCTGCATGGGCAGGATTTGAACTCGGGTCCTCGGCTGAGTTTCTGCATTAATAGTGTAACAATAGTATCAAGCGGCCATTGCATCACCTGGTCTCAGCCCTTCCCTATCTCAACTTTCACCAGTCCAACTGTGCTGTTATAACTACTTATGCATCCTGCACTAACAATGGATGATATAGCTAATTACTTTGTACTTTTAACCACTACTAGCCATTGCAAGACTTGAATTCCAAATCAGCAGGTCAAGAGTCCAGCTTTTTGTTTTGTGAGCCCAACAGCATTAACCACTAGACTGTCAACTTCTGTTCATTTATTTGAATGAACACTATTAAATAATAAAATGTTTCCAAGTTCAACATGGTAAATATTTTGCTCCTAGATCTAAAATTCTGTCTGCCCTCTTTTCTGGTTCTTACCAGGACCCCAATCCCTTGACAATTCCCTCGCCAATCATGCCCAGAGCCTGTCACTATCAGCTGAAGATGGATCACTCACCACAGCTTCCACCTCTGCATCGTCCTCCCAACCTCTTCTTTGCTATCATTCCTTGCACTGGCTCCAGTCTTTGGATCCTCAATTTCCGTCAAAACTGTGGACGTGACCACGTTGTTTGAATCTGAAATACTTGCTAACAATTCTGCAATACTGGAATGAAAACATAATCCAACATACCTAACCAACCATAAATTTTCATCAAAACATCCTTTCTTGTTTTAGGTTTCCATGAAAGAAAGTAATTGTTGTCTGTATCAATTGATTCCCATTTATCCTTTAAACCTTAACCGTCTCTATTTAACTTAATGTAACTTATTCCTACATTCTTATATTCTTATATCACTTGTGCTGTTTTGTTTTATCCAATCTCAAAGCATTGGGAAATAATGCATTACTAATTGTGAGAGAGTGCTGTCTTTTTGATCCAATGGTAAATGAGACACTGTTTGCTGCTCAGAAGAAATTTATTCTTAAAATGGTGCAGGCCATCTTTGTCATTCTGACAGATTAGTGAACAGTGGCATAATTTGATCCTCCAAGTTTTGAGAGCATCAAAAATGCTTTTTTGTAGATGTTTTTAATCCAGCAGATTCAGACATGTTATGACATGTGGGACTTGAACCTGGGCCTCCTGGTTCAGAGGTAAGGATCTGACAGTTGCACTTTGAGATTGTTTCAGAGGAGAGCACTGATGCAAGTGAGCTTTGGAGGGAAAAGCACTAATAAATGTTTGAAAAATTGTTATCTCTCGTGCATTGCCCTGATGAATGCAAGATGTAAAGCTCTGATAAAATGTGTTTATTTTCAGCCATAAATGTATGTATTGAATATAGACATACCCCAGGAGACAGTGTCTGTGTCTGTCTCTGTCTCTATCTCTTTTTCTACTTGGATGTCTGGTATGAACACATTTGGTCCTTTGTTCTTTCTTTGGCATAGTTAGCTCACAACTTTTATTTTGCTTGTCTTGCTTTTTACTTATTTTTGGAAAACAATTCAACACAATTTGTTTTCGGTGGTCAATTATTGACATTCTGTTTCAAGTTCCTGGGGTTCAGGATGAAAGCCGATGCTCATTTTGTAGCTTATAATTATGGGACTGAGCTGAGTTGAACCTTAATCAACCTGTAAAATTTAGTATCTCTTCTAATTAGGAAGAATATAAGAGAAGGAGTTGAATTTATATTGCACCGTTTATGTCATGCAGACATCCCATACCACCTTCTAGCCAATTAAGCAGTTTTGATGTGTAATTACTATTGTGATGTAAGAAAGGGAGGAAGCAAAATGCACTCAGCAAGTTTCCACAAACAAAGTGATAATAATCAGTTGCTCTGTTTTTGTGATAATGTTTGAGAGAAGAATATTGTCCAGAATGCCGAGGAGAACTTGCAGCTTTTCCTCAGTGTAGGATCTTTAACATCCATCTCAAACAACAGATGAGGCTTCACTTTGTTGGCATAAAATCCCTACAGTGTGGAAGCAGGCTATTTGGCCCAATTGAGCTCACACCAAGCCACCCTGACTAAAACCCCTATCCTATCCCTGTAACCTTGCATTGTCCATTGCTACTCCACCTAGCCTGCACGTCCCTGGACACCGTGGGCAACTTAGCACTGCCAATCGATCTAACTCTTACATCTTTGGACTGTCTGAGGAAACCCACGCAGACACTGGGAGAATATGTGAACTCCACACAGACAGTTGCCCAAGGGTGGAATCGAACCCAGCTGACTGGTGCTGTGAGGCAGCTTGCTAACCACCGAGAAACCATGATGCCTGTCTCCTCTTAAGGACAGTGTAATTTAAACCCACAGGCTTGTGACTGTGAGGTGGAAGTTCTGATCTTTTTGGAATGAACTGGTCCACAGTTGATACCCCCCACAGATGAAAAAGAAGAATCGCTCCAAAATAGTACTGGCTGTTTTCACTAGGAATCTTCTCTTGTAAGAGAGAAGGTCATCTAATGTCTTCCAGTTTCTTCTGTCTGAATAGAAGCCATGGAATGCTGTGGTGGAATTTTTATACATTCTCTAATTAGTGTTAAATTGCCATATCTTATGTCCAGATACATTATCACAAATACTACTTTCATCACACACTTATTGAAATGGAGCCTGCACAAGATCAGTGTTTTCCACTAATTTTCTGTTTGAGAGATACTTAGGGGTCATCCAGTGTGCTGCACCTCAGGAATGAGATGTTTAGGGCATGTTTCACTCGCAAAGAGAGAGCAGAGATGTGAAGCATGTAAGAGGTGGGAAGATAAGCTTCAGGGTCATTGAGTTTTGCTTTTGGATATTGTTGCTGTTTTGTTTTTCTTCTCTTCGGTTGTGATATCCCTACTACTAGGTACGACCTTGCTCTTTTTCTCTCCTGTTCTGCACAGTTGGGAAATAGCCCTGAATTAGTGATCTGGCAACACCTTTTGGCTGTGAGGATTTGTTTGGATGCACAAACACTAGGATCAGTAAATTTACTAGGGGTCATGGGTTTACAGTTCATGGGTTAAACAGTGACGAGGAAATCTTTCACAGAGTATGTGGTTAGGATCTGCAATTACGGTGGTACTAGTAGGTTCAACTGATGCATTCAAGAGGGTGTTTGTTTCTATTTAAATAAGTAACTATGTACAGAGTTTCAGGTAAAAGGCAGAAAATTGGCACTCGTTAAAATACCCAGAGAGCTCGTGCAGACATAATGGGCAGAATGCCTTCCTTTGTGCTGTAATAATTTTGCGATTCTATATCTCCTGGGCCATTTTAAGTTTTTTTTTCTCTTGGACTTAGTCACTTCCTTCCAGGTGTGGATACAGGATTCGACATTTTTTTTTAGGCTTTTACACATCTTTTAGTTCTTAGTCAATGGACTTGGCTGTCAATTTGACAACATGTGAATGAACATGTACTTTTACTTGTGCACCTTAACTTCAAATGACTATAGAATGGAAATAAATGGTATTTTCATTGTGTTTTAATTGTGTCAAAGAAGTGCCAAAGTACTTCATGGTCAGTGCAGTAGCTTCTGAGACATCATAACTTTTCTACATGCAGATTGACTGTCAAGTTTCATTTCAGGAACGGAATTCATAGAAACAAAAAAAAGGAACAGGAGTAGGCTGTTCTGCCCTTCGAGCCTGTCCCACCCTTCACTGGATGATCAGCCATGATCACAACTCAGAAACCTGTTCCCATTTTCTCCGACATATCCTTTGATCCCTTTGGCCTAAGTGCACTATCCAGCTCCTCCTTGCAATCAGATAACATTTTGGCCTCAACTGCTTTCTGTGATAGCAAATTTCACAGGTTCACCTCTCTCTGGGTGAAGAAATTTCTTCTTGTCTTAATACTAGATGGTCTACCATATATCCTTGTGTCATGATTCCTGGTTCTGGACATTTCCCTTCACTGTAGTGTTGGGGGGGCTCCTTTGCTTTTCTTCAGTGACTGACTGGAATGTTTTACAACCACCCGAGAGGGCAGATAGGACTTTCATTTACCATTTCAGCCGAAAGCCAGCCCCTCAGTGCAGCACTCAAATGTACAATATTATAAATCAATTTCAAAAACTCCTCATTCCTGTCCCACATTGAATTGCTGTAAAAATAGAAAAGAATGGGCCACCATTAATTTCTAAAGACTGAATAGTCTGTCAAATGTTAGTCTTTGCTTGATCCCAAAATGTCTGTTTAAAACTGTTGTTATATTGACAAATGGATTTCTATATTCTAACTGACAGGTGGTTATTGAACTCAGTTATGTGCTCAGGTTACCAGGATGCCTGGCTTTGTTGATGCACTAAAATTCTGAAGTAAGTTGAACAGAATGTTTACAGATCTCTTTGTTTCTACCATCAATGCTGCACTATTAAATCCTCAGGCCTCAGCTGGTGTATTGTGTGCAATTCTGGGCACTCTCCTTTGGGAAGGCTGTTAAAGCTTTGGAGACAGTGCAAGGGGATTTGCTAAAACGATACCAGGAATGAAGGGCTTCAGTCATGGGAGGCAAGAGGAGCTGCTGCAATTCTGTTCTGGAACAGAGTGTGTTATGGGGTGATTTAATAGAGGTGTTCAAAATCAAGAAGGCTTTCACTCAACCCAACAGGAGAAACTGCTTCCAGTGACAAAAGAGCTTGTAACTAGAGAACATCAAGGTAATTGACAAAAGAACAGGCAGAAAGTAATTATGATCTAAATCTCACTGCCTGAAGGGTGTGGTGAAAGCAGATCCTGTAGTAACTTTATCAAGGAAATTGGCTAAATACTTAAAAGGAAAAATTGCAGCCAATTGGGGGATAATGGGCTGAATAGAGTCATAACGTTTTACAGCACAGAAATCTGTGAATTTGCTAATCAAACTTCTACATTTAAGTCTAGAAAAACCTTCTGTGCTGTCAGATTCTATGATGAAATATCATCAGGTTTTTCCAGGAAATTTTAACCAATCATCTCCTTTGGAAGAAGGTTAAGACTCCATTTTGTAATTTAAAGTTTTCCTTGTTCACAGATTTCTAAACATGGGGCTGGGAAAATGCATCATTACCCACTTCCTCATAAATTTATGTGGATTCAAAAAGTTGCCAAATATTTTTAATTAGAAAATTCTAACATGGCAATGTAAGTGAACCCTTAACAGAATATCACTCTAATATCTTGCATTTATATGGCACTAATGTATACAAACAGCAAAAGGAACATCAGTGTGTTGCGAAGTGAATGGACGGCAAATCATGGAAGGAGATATGAAAAGAAAATGAATAAAACTGGGGCAGAGGAGGGCAATAAAGATGACTATAAAAATAACAAGGAGGGAGAGGTGGAGAGTCAGAGACAGAAAATTCCAGAGTGTGCAATCCTCGCAGTTGAAGCATTTTCATTTAGAATGGGATGAAAAGAATTGAGCAAGGAGCTAGTTACAGGCATTGGAGATTTGGTGAGAGAATTTGCTTTTGTGGCAAAAGGCTGGCGAATATTACGTATTCCAAGTTCCTCAGTGTGTTGCATTGGGGGGGACAGAGGTGAGTTACTCACTGTGAGATTCCTAACTCCAGACTTTTTCTTGTAGACATGGTTTTAGCATGGCTAGTCCAGTTCAGTTTCTGGGCAGTGGTAATAATCATTACTGGAACATGTGCGGCATGAATGTTACTTTCCACTTATTAGTCCAAATCTAAACATTGTCCAGGTCTTGCTGAATTTGGACATATACAATTTGACAGTTGGCTTGGAACATTGTTTAACTATCAGTGAACATTCCCATTTCTGACTATATCATAACAGGAAGGTCACTGATGAAGCAGCTGAAGGTGGCTTGACCTAGAAGACTATCTTGAGAAACTCCTGTGGAGATATCTTGGAGCTGAGATTATTGACTCCAACTACAACCATCTTCCTTTTCCAATGTACAATTCCAACCAGTGGAAAGATTTTCTCCCAATTCCCAATAGTTTAAGTTTAGCTCAGGCTCCTTGATGCTACACTCTGTAATATTCAGCCCTGTTGTAAAGGGCAGTTCTGTCATTTCACTTCTGGAATTCACTCTCCATTTTCATATGAAAACTGTAATGAAGTTGAGCTGAGTAGTACTGGTGAAACTCAAACTGAATGTCAATGAGCAGGTTAATGCTGAGCAAGTATTGCTTGATAGCACTGTTGATGACACCTTCAATTACTTCCTGATGATTGAGTGTAGACTGATGGGGTAGTAATTGGCTGAGTTGGATTTGTCCTACTTTTTGTGTACAGGATATAACTGGGCAATTTTCCACATTGTCAGCTGCCAGTGCTGTAACTGTACTGGAACAGCTTGACTAGGGGCATGGCAAGTTCTGAAGCAATACTATTACTGGAATGTTGTCAGGGCCCAAAGCCTTTGCAGTATTCAGTGCCTCCAAGCATTTCTTTATCACATGGAGAGATTCGAATTGGTTGAAGACTGGTATTTGTGATGCTGGGACTTCGGAGGAGGCTGAGATGGATTGCCTAATCAGCACCTCTGAAGAGTGTTGTATAAGCTTCGGGCTTGTCTTGGTTGTTGAACTGATTTCGTGACCTAGATGTTGGTGTACAGTGTATTGTTCAGATTTTGTGGATGACACAAAACCTGGAAATACATGAACTGTGAGGAAGATGGTGATAAACTTCAAGAGGACATAGGCTGGTGAAATGAGTAGTTAAGAGGCAACTGGCATTTAAACACCGGAGTATGAAGTGATTTTTTTTCATGGTAAGAATTGAGAAGATGCATAATTATTTTTAAAACATGCAATTCTAAAGGGGACACATGAACAGAATGAGGAACAAGGGCCTAGTGATATTATCGCTGGACAATTTAATCCAGAGACCCATGTAATGTCCTGGGAACCCAGGTTCTGATCCCGCTATGGCAAATAATGAAATTTGAACTCAATAAAAATCTGGAATGAAGAATCTAGTGATGATCACTGTCAAGCCGATCTGTTTACTAATGACTGTTAGGGAATTTTTGAATTCTGAGCAAGGGTTTCTGGACCCGAGATGTTTTCTGATTTCCCTGTGTACGGATGCTGCCAGACCTGCTGAGCTTTTCTGGCAATTTCTGTTTTTTTGTGACTGCGATCCTTGACCAGTCTGGCCTATGTGTGACTCCAGAACCACAGGAATGTGGTTGACTTAAGATAAGAAATAAATGTTAGTCTTGCTGGCAATGCCCACGTCTTTGAATTTTTAAAAATCCTGGATATTGCATGAACAAGTCGTTGAGGATGACAGGGCAGCTTGCGCAGGCAGGCCTGACCTCATCTGGGGTAATGTGCTCAATTTTGGGCATCAAACTGCTAGAAGGAAGTGAACGTGTTCAAGCATGGCTCCAGTGTTGAAGAACTTCAGTTATGAAGATAGATTGGAAAAGATGGGACTTTTTCCTTGCTTAAGAGAAGGCTTAGAGGAAATTTGATGGAGATATTCAAAAGCATGAGCAGTCAGGACAGAGTAGTGGAAGAGCCAAGAACCAGAAGAACTATTTTAAAGCGATTGGGCAACAGAAGCACTGGTGATATTAGGAAAAGGTCAAAAATCACGATACTAGGCTATAGTCCAACAGGTTTGTTTGAAAAACACGAGCTTTCAGAGTTTGGTATCTCCACATGATGACATGAAAAACATTTTTGTGCAATGTGATAGAGACCGATGGTATCAAGTACTTCAAAAAGAGAATTGAATAATTACGTGAAGAGAAAAATAGAACTGTGGAACAAGTAGGGTGGTGGGAGGGGTGGTGTAGGGAGTGAGGCTTGATAAATCACCCTTCCAGAGACCCCAGCATCAATGGGCTGAATGGTGGCCTTCTGCCTGGTTTCATTTTAATAATTTTGTGAAATTTCCATCATGTAATTTTACATTACATTTCAGTAATGTTTTGGCTAATCACACAAATCATCAGGTTGTAACAGTGTTGATGGAGCTTTTGCAAAACTTCACAAGTCTTCAGCTTCAAGTGGAAAAGTAAGTAACATATTCAATGCCCTTAACTTGCGGGGTGGGGTGGAATTCAGAGACTAATGAGGCCAATGATAGAAGGTAGCTTTTTGTTTGCACCATTAATGTAAAAGTATTGTCTAATAATGAATGAATAAATGAGTGTAACAGGTTTGTGTAGGTTGACTGTAACTCTTCTCTTTAATGAGCTTCAAGTATAGTTTATGTATGAATACTTTGAAACAAATTTATCAGGAAGGACGTCAGGGAAATATTTCTAACATAATGAGCAATCACAATCTTGAAAGTTTCAACTGACGCCCCAACCCAATGATCAAGAGAACCAGAATTGACTGTTCAACTCTTGGGCCTGAATCATGTGCCATTCAATGCGTTTTGTGCATGATCTGTGATCTATCTCCTTTGCCCTATATTTCTTAATAACTTTGGATAACAAAGTTAACCCCTAACTACCCCTGAGACTAACCAACCTTGGGTTAACACCTAATATCTTAACCCTGAAAACTGTTTAAAGCAACCTTGTTTCTAGCTTTCGAGCCCTTAGTACTCTTTTTGGGGAAAGAATTTACGAATTTGCGCTGCCTTTTATGTTTGAAAAGAACGTGTGTCTTGAATAACTCTCATCTAATTGTAAGTTAATCCCATTTGAATTTTATTAGAACATTAGTGCATTTTAATTCAATTACATCAGCCTCTCCGTTCGAAAAGGTGTTGATGGATATGGTACAAAGGTGGCTAAATAGATTTGAGGTAGAGATCAGCTATGATTGAATTAAGTGGTGGAACATCTCGCAGGGCTGAATGGTATTCCTGCTATTCTTGCACAATTAAGCATAAAGGAACTTGATGTAAATTACTACTTGTGCATTTGTAATTACCTGATGTTATTCCAAGTTGTTCGTTCCTTTTGAAGAAGAAGGCTGTTGAGTTTTGTAGTGGTCATGGTGTAGAGTAACTACATGTGGATCGTGTTGAAATGTTTGCTTCATAATTCAATTCTAGTTATTTTCAGGAAAATACATCAGGTTAAAAGGTAAAGGTTTCACAACCAGTGAGTGTTTAAAACGAGAGTCTCACTGCTAATTTTTTTTTCTTAAAAATTCAGTCACAGGATGCAAGTGTCACTGACAAGGTAACTGGTATTTTTGACCATCTCAATTGCCCTGAGCTGAGTGCTTTCAAAAGATAGCTACAAGTCAAGCTCATTGCAGTGAATCTGATCTAATTGCACTTTTATGTCAGACTGAACAAGAACAGAGGATTTCGTCCCCTAAAGGACTTCCGCAATGGTTATCTCTAATGTTTTATTAACTGAACTTCAATCTCAACTACAGTAGTGAGATTGGAACTCATGTTTTCAGATGATTAATCCATTGTCCAGTAATATAATGTTCATTCTGTTCTTTGCATTATTGATCCTGGATACAGTAAATTGATATGTTTTAATGCAACCCTTGGCACATCTGTTGTGTACTATCATGTTTTTCTACATCATGGTATTTGTAGTTTATTTGACCTGGGCTGTTTACTCTGACTTGGATGCACTAATCCATATTCTAAACCTTGACTGAGTCCCTCTTCAAATGTTGATACGTCTCATGGTTCAGTAAGTTAAATCCA
Organism: Stegostoma tigrinum; assembly: GCF_030684315.1. NCBI lineage: Eukaryota > Metazoa > Chordata > Chondrichthyes > Orectolobiformes > Stegostomatidae > Stegostoma > Stegostoma tigrinum. Next base: position 11,334,969 of record NC_081366.1, on the reverse strand, counting down.
AATTGGTCTTACCGCGTCCGATCTCTTCCCCAATGCTCATGTCTTACAAATTGTAGCATTTTGACTTTGAAGTTGTATGTTGGATCATTTTATAATTCTCTTTTCTGGTGCTCTTGAGAATAATTTGGGAAATGTAATTCCTTACCCAGTGTATTAGAAATAAAAGTACGAATGGTCATTGGAGACTGAAACAGATTTTTGTCAGCAAATTGACCAGGAAAGATGTATGAAAAGAAAAGTTTATTGAAATTGTGAACATAATTTAGCTAAGAATTGATAAACTTTGTCAAATTAATTTGTTTAGCCACTTATTTGTTATTTAGAACATAGAACAGTAGAACAGTACAGCACAGAACAGGCCCTTCAGCCCACGATGTTGTGCCGACCATTGACCCTCATGTATGCACCCTCAAATTCCTGTGACCATATGCATGTCCAGCAGTCTCTTAAATGACCCCAATGACCTTGCTTCCACAACTGCTGCTGGCAACGCATTCCACGCTCTCTCAACTCTTGTTCATGAACTATGGACATCATTGGCTAACTTGGCATTTACTGCCAATCCCTAATTACTCTGGACAAGATACTAGTGAGCTATCTTGAACCACTGCTGTCTTGGTGTGTAGGAATATCTATAATACTGTTTGGGAGGGAGCTCCAGGATTTTGACCTAATGACAGTGAGGGAATGGCAATATCATTCAGATCAGGTGGTGTTTGGCCTGGAGAGGAGCCCGCAGATGGCTATATGAGCATTCATTTGCTGTCTTTGGCCATCGAAGAGGGTAGAGATTGTAGATTTGGAAGGTGCTTCTCAGGAGTCTTTGTGGGTTATTTTAATGCATCTTATGGACGGTGCACATTGCTGCCACTGTGCATTGTTGCTGAAGGGACAGAATATTGAAGATGCTGGATGGGGTGTTAGTTGAGCTTTTTGTACACAGGACATAGCTGGGCAATTATCCGCTTTGTTGTATAATATCAGTGTAGTAGTCATAAATCATTTAGCCAGAGGCATGAAGCACAGGTCTTTGGTATTGTTGACAGTGTCTATTGACTTTATAGCTTCTGGTGTCTTCGGAAGAGGAGGAGATGAATCATCCACTTGACACTTCTGGCTGAAGATAAATGCAAAAACTTTTAGCATTTTTATTTGTTACACTGTGCCAGGCTCTCCTGTTGTTGAGGCTAGTGATATTTGTGGAAGCTCAACTTCCTGGTAGTTATCCACCACCATTTGACGACTGGATGTGGCAACCTGATCCATTCGTGTGGGATTGCTTAGCCCTGCCTATTACATACTGTTTCCACTGTAAGGCTTGCAGATCATTGTAACCACACCAGGTTAATGCCTCAGTTTTAGGCCAGCCTGATGCTAACTCCATTCACCTTCCTTTTTAGGTCATATTTCCTTACCAGTTGCCAAACAAAATTCTGCTCCTCTCTCACGCCCTTCTTTTACTCATTCTCCGTGTTTCTTTAACCTCCCCCATTTCCCACCATCCTTTTCTCCATCCTGGCCTCCCCCTTTGTTAATATTCTTCCATGGCCATGGCTATCGCTGGCAGCATTTGTTGTTCATTTCCAGTTCCCCTTGAACTGAATAATTTGATAGTTCCATCGCAGACTGCAGTTAAGAGTCAGTCACGTTTCTGGAATCACATGCTTTGTTCCCAGTGCTTTATTTCCGTTAACTTTTCCTTCCAATAGTGACTTTATACAGTGACTAGTCCATATTATCAGCTTGTATGGACCCTCCAAGTGGCAGTGCTGCTGCCAACTAAGAGAGAATATTAGTCACATTGCTACCAGACCAGGTAGGAATGGCTGCTTTCCTTCCATAAAGGATGCTTGTGAAGTAGGTGGGTTTTTATGATCATTCATTTTTGTTCCTGATACTAGTTTTCAATTCCAGATTTTATGAAGTACACTTTTTAATTTCTTCAGCTGCCATGGTAGGATTTACACCTATGTCTCCAGAGCCTCGGCCTCCAGTTTACTTGCCCAATGATATTTACCGCTATGCAATTGTCACCCCCTCTTTTTTTGTTTTCCTTTTTGTTATTTCAAAAATACGCTTTAATCATTAAGACATCTTAATGTGCATACAAAGTCACTAAAGCAAGTCAGCTCTGTGCAGTAGCATATGAAGAAACAAATATTGGAGTTTGGCTGTACCCAACAAACACACCCAGGGTGTTTCTTTCTTGCTCAAGACTGTATTTACGTATTTTTGAGGCATCAGGAGGGTCTGTTAACTGAATGGGTCCCCTTTCTCTTTCTCCTCCTCTAATATTCTCTCAGCATTCCCTCTCATTCCCCTCTCATTCTTTTCTCCTTATCTGCTGCCTTTCAATCCTCACCAACTTACAGTCCTAGTGTGAAAATGGTTCCACAAAGCTGTTTGATTGGAGTTCCAGGACTTTGACTCTGCAGCTATTTGTTTCTAAGTTTTGTGAGATTTCAAAGTTGTGGTATTCCCATATGTTAGCATCAACAAATATTAACTTCAGAAACAAATCAGTCTTGTTTAAATACGATTGCAACTTATTAGATTCATGTCACTTTCTGGTTAAGAGCTGAACAGTTTGTGCTCCAGGTCATCAAATAATAGCTCAATTTTAATGACGAAACTGGAGATTTCTGGATAAGCTCAGCACATCTGACAGCATCTGTGAAGAGAAATGAAAACTAAAGTTTCAGGTCCACTGACCCTTCCTCAGAACCCTTCCTCAGCTCCCGAAGGGAATGTGGACAAAGCAGGAGATCGGGGCCAGATAATGATGCTTGTTTGAAAAGTAGTTGCAATCACGAAAGGCTCTATGGCTGCCTTTTGCGCATAACAATTCTGAGATTCTGTTTTATGCTGAATCTTAAGAACAAGGCAGAGACAGAGAGGATAAGGAAGGCAATTTCAGGGTTTAGACAGCTGAAGGCAAGGCCAGAGTGGTGAAAAGCAGTGTTGCACAGTGAACCAGAATTGGAGGAGTGCAAATATCCCTGGTCTTAAGTCTGGAAGTAGATAGAGATCAGAAGAGGTATTTGAGAGCAAGAATGAGAATTTGAAAATGAAACCTGACAGTAATAGAAGTCGGTGTGGTCCAGCCTGCATGAGGCAAGAGACAAATGATACTTGGAGACTTATTTTAAAAAATAAATAACTTGGGAATTTTTGTATAACATGTCACTGTGATGTGATTTTGGCATGACCTGGAATTTATCTTAGAGGGAAAACATTTTAAAATTCCATTTTAACTTCCCCTCCCATTCCTCAGACGACATGTCCATCATGGGCCTCCTGCGGTGCCACAATGATGCCATCCGAAGGTTGCAGGAACAGCAACTCCTATTCCGCTTGGAAACCCTGCAGCCCAATGGTATCAATGTGTGGACTTCACCAGCTTCCAAATCTCCCCTCCCCCCACTGCATCCCAAAACCAGCCTAGCTCGTCCCCCTCCCCCCACTGCATCACACAACCAGCCCAGCTCATCCCTGCCTCCCTAACCTGTTCTTCCTCTCACCTATCCCCTCCTCCCACCTCAAGCCGCTCCTCCATTTCCCACCTCCCAACCTCATCCCACCTCCTGGGACTGACCTATCCCCTCCCTACCTCCCCACCTACACTCTCCTCTCCACCTATCTTCTCCTCTATCCATCTTCGGTCCGCCTCTCCCCCCCCCCCCCTCCCTATTTATTCCAGAACCCTCTCCCCATCCCCCTCTCTGATGAAGGGTGTAGGCCCGAAATGTCAGCTTTTGTGCTCCTGTGATGCTGCTTGGCCTGCTGTGTTCATCCAGCTTCACACTTTGTTATCTTGGATTCTCCAGCATCTGCAGTTTCCATTATCTCTGATTAAAATTCCAAATCCCTGGTTAAAAATGTAGAAGGCCACATGGCAGAGTTGCTGCGCTACAACCTATTTCTTTTTAATTCTACGGCGTGAATAATTGTCGATGGTGGGGGTGGGGGTTGTGGTGAAGTATCCTATGGATAGGGACATCATTAGCAAGGCCAGCATTTATGATTGTCTCTAGTTGTCCTTGTGAGTGAAGAAATTGGTGAGCTGCTGCTTTTGACCATGTGGTGAAAGGCCTGTGAGGCGAAAAATTCAGAATTTTGGACACTGCGGTGAAGAAAACAGCTAATGTATTTCAAAATCAGGATGATTTGTGGCACTTAAAAGCAGACTTGGAAATTTCACAACATTGTGATTGGTTTTGAGTGATCACCACCTGTTAATTTTTGTCCTGATTGCCCAAGTGATGTGCACCTGCTAGAAGGCTATTTTCTAGACGGATGACCATGCAGCAAATGTAACTAGATCCAGGGATACTTTACGTTACTTTTGTTTAAAAGTGCAGCTTTTCCAACCTGAGTTACGATAATTTTGGTGCAGGTGTATAATTTTAGGGCAGCTACCTTGAGTGAGTTCTATGATGAGATGCTGGAAAACTGCCATTTCTTTTTCTTCTGGGAGCACCTGACTTCGTCCAGTGGTGGATTAAAAACATTGTTATGTTAAAAGAGATGAGTGAAGACAGTCGGGAGGCATTCTCAAGTATTTTTAATAGTGGGTTTCTCGGGTGCAGCAGAGTTAAGCAGTGTCGGCAACCAGTGTCATTAAGCTGATGCATTTCTGTTCAAGGTTTCAGCATTGTGTTGATTCCTTTTTTCTTTAAAAGAATCCATTACAATGTAAAAGGAATTTTAAAATCACCAATCATAGAAATGCTAGGCCTGGTTAACTTAATACATTGCAGTTTTGACAGTTGATCGGTTTGTTAGAGACACAGAAACAAAGGAGAATCCGTTCCCTAAAGCAAATGGCCCTTATATTTGTTAAAATAGACTTTTGATTCATAATTCACTTTGGATCTAAGAGGCAATTATTTGTTCATGAAAGACTGCATTATTTTTTCTTGCAAGTATTCTTCAGCCAGACAGCACTAAATAAAATTTGTATCGCAGAAAAAGGCTGCAGTTTATACAATGCATGAGCATCCCCCTAGTGTCTTTATTTCTTTATGTGCTTACCTAGCTTCCCCTTAAATGTCTCTTTCTTTCTATTCATTTACTACTTAACACCTACCTGTTTGCCCAAGCCTTTAGTCACCTGTGCTAATATCTGCATGCATGGCTTTGTGTTGGATATTTTCTGATAACACTGCCCTGAAATGCCTTGAGTCATACTGATACATTGAAGGCACAATATAAATACAAGTTGTTGCTGTTGAAAGAATAACTGCATGTAATGACTGCAGTTCCCAAGTTTCATTAGCTATTCATTATAGCCTATTAAGTGGCCGAAGCCAGTCAATGCATGGTTTGAAAATCATGCTGGTCTGGCTTTGCTCCTAATGCTATAGGAGTTTACAAAAACAAGCCAGACTTAAAATGACCAAAATTTGTCATGAACGATGAACACGGAGAGCCTTCATCCCCACAGTGATAAATTATTGCATATAAAATAAAATCCTGGTTAGGAAGGAGCCAACTAATTAAGACATTTGTACTGACCACAGCTTGGAGGAAGAAGTCCACACTGCCAACTAGACACCTAATGTTTTGTCAAGTTTATAAACACTCGCGTTTCCTGTCTTTTGGCTAACAAAGAGTGCACTAGTCTGGATGGGGTATTAATGATTACTCGAGATGTGCCAATGGAGTCTAAACCAGGTTCCCAACCTTGAACATTGGAAAAGCTGACCAACCTGAGGTTTTGAGAACCTCCATAGTAAAGCTTTAGGCCACTATTGGGAAACTGCCCACCTTGTAAATGTTCCAGGTGGGCTTGGAAATTTCTGCCCAACATGTACAAGAAATGAGGAAATAGGTGGATTATGGGGCTTCATCTTAAATGCATCTGTGTTATTTATTTAGAATCATCTTTCCCAGAGATTTGGTTAGAATGTAGAACTTGATACCATAAAGACTATCTGAGGCTTTTTGCAAAGCGACAGAATTTACTTGCGATGAGAACATAAGAATTATAAGAAGGAGTAAGCCCTTTGACCCATAAGGTTATGGCTGATTTTCTACTTCGGTGACACACTCCTAGGCTGCCCTTGTATCTCTCAAATCCCCTAGTATTCAAAAATCCATTGACTACTGTTTTTGAATTAACTCAACAACAGTGTCCACGGCATACTAGGGTAGAGAATTCCAAAGCTTTAGAACCTTTTGAGTGAAGAAGTTTTCATCATTTTGGTCCTCAATGGTCAACCCCTTATTCTGAGATTCTGACCTCTGTTTTTGTAATGTAGCTCATCGAAAGGTGAAACAGGCTGGGCCTAAGTTTTCTTTTTTTCTTTAAAAATAAGAAAAGCAGATGGTTCTTCAGAGGGTTCATCCATCTGTGGGGTGCAGATTAGGTCTACAAACATGACAAAGGCACTAATAAATTGAATAGGGAAATTCCATCAAAATGTCTTCGCCCAGAGTGTGGTGAAAATATGGTCTTTGTTACCATACAGAGTAATTCAGGCAAAAGCATCAGTACATTTAAAATGAGTCGAGAATTAGTTGATAAAAACCGAAAGAACTGCAGAGGCTGTATATCAGGAACAAAAACGAAGTTGCTGGAAAAGCTCAGCAGGTCTGGCAGCATCTGTGAAGGAGAAAACAGTTAACGTTTCGGGTCCAGTGACCATTCCTCAGAACTGATGGTGGGTGGGAAAATGTCAGTTTATATGCAGAAAATAGGGAGGTGGGTGGGGTAGGGAGTAAACGATAGGATAGAGCCCAAAGAGAGAGAAAGACAGTTGGACAGACAAAGGAGTTGCTAACGATCAGGCTGGGAGGGTGAGTAATTTTTAATGGGGACTGTTAGCTTCCCACGCATACCCCCCTGTTAGTCACTATGTGGTAACAAGGCCTGGTGAGTGAGGTGGGGGGGGTGCTCGGCCGTGGGAGTGTTTAGGCCCTAAAATTATTGAATTCAATATTGAGTCCAGAGGGCTGTAGGGTCCCCAAGGGGAAAATGAGGTGTTGTTCCTCCAGCTTGCGTTGGGCTTTACTGGAATGCTGTAGCAAGCCGGAGACACAGATGTTGGCCAGGGAACGTGGTGGTGCATTGATGTGGCAGGCGACAGGTAGTTCAGTGTTTTTTTTGTGAACAGAACATGGATGTTCTGCAAAGCAGTCGCCAAATCTACGCTTCGTTTCCCCAGTGTAGAGGAGACCACATTGCGAGCAGCGCATGCAGTAGAGTAGATTCTGGGAAGTCGAGGTGAAGTGTTGCTTCACCTGGAAGTTATGCTTGGCCCTTGGATACTGAGGAAGAAGGAGGTAAACGGGCAGGTGTTGCACCTTTGCTGGGTACAGAGGAAGGTGCCGTAGGGTTTTGGGAGGTGGTGGGGGTGAAGTGAGTGTGGACGAGTGTGTCCTGGAGGGAATGGTTCCTGCAGAAGGTGGACAAGAGAGGGGAGGGGAGCATGTGTCTGTGAGAATTAGTTGAGTCTGAGTTCCTAATCCAGACTAACGCTTAGTTGTTGCAGAAAACAGTTGGTACCTGAAAGAGTTAACTGAAATCACAAGATAAGCTCACCCAGAGTGATATAAAAGGCTGTTCCTGACCGGAGCACGGCAATCGAGTTTTTTCCAATGTTGAGAGACTATGATTCAGTAATAGCAACTTGAGCTTACCCCTGAGAGACCATCATATATCTCAGATACTACCTAAGTAGTTATTAACTAATACATAATAAACCTACTTACTGTTCATCAAGATTTGAGTTTACCTTTGGTGTAAGACTTTGTGTTGGCATCCTTTCATGGTATCAGTGATTCAGACAAAAACCAGCAAGAAGGATTGGTGTGAATGAATGGATCTGAGTCCCACCATTACGATGTTAATAAGGTACAAAGGGAGTCCTGCACTCCAGAGTTACCATCTTTTGGATGGTATGATGCAGAAGGCTCTTTATCTTCTCAGGTGGGTTTGAATGATTCCGTGTCATTACTTCAAACAAGTTCAGGAGTGTTCTCCCCAATTTGTTTGCAAGTATTGATCCCAAAACCAATATTTCGGCGAGGGACGTATATGTTCATTTATTGCAATGCTGTTTGTAGGAATTCAGTCTGCGTGGGTTGGCTGCTCTGTGTCTTGTCCTAACCAATGACTATAGTGGTTTACAGCTAATGAACAATGTATACTGCTGTGAAAGGTATTCAATAAATGGAATTCCTATCTTGCGCTGATCATTGCTGTGGGAAGTGCACTTGAAGAGTGAAAAAAAATTTTCATGCACTTACCAAGCCATATTTAACGATACGTTAAGAATGTATTGTGTGAGGTTTTTAGGTTTGATTAAATCCAATTGCTCACTTGCTTTCAGAACTGTATGTGCACCAGATTGTGGGAAGAAGAAGAAGGAAGGTATCTTTATGGGACCAGTTTCACAGCATCCTGTGGAGAAAAAAATGAGCCGAAGATTTAAAAACTGCAGTTACATCAGTAATTGGTCCACTTTGAAAATGCAGAGGTTTTTGGTAATGGTAGCTGTCAATAGTAAAAGGAAACCAATTTGTCTCCATTAACTGTTGGGTTGAAGAGTAGGAAAGAAATTGCTGTCATCGCGCGTAAACGGAAAAATAGAAACCATTTTTATTGCTTTGCCTCCTTTGTTCCCTTTCTGGATATTTAACTTAACACAATAAAACCTGTCATCACAACATCTTTTAAAAAAACTGTGGCAACATTGCAAAAGCTTGTGATTTCAAATAAACCTGTTGGACAATAACCTTGGGGTTGTCTGATTTCTGACCTCATTTAAAAAATACTCTTACCGGATTGCTGGTTCTGGGATCTTTGGATTTTCCTTTCGCTTATGGGATGTAGACATTGCTCCCTGTGCCATCATTTTGGCCATCCCTAATTGACCAGAGGGAGTTAAGAATCAGCCAGATTGCTCTGGGTCTGGAGTCACCGGTAGGCCAGACCATGAAAGAGCAACAGATTTACTTCCCTGAAGAGTTTTTTTTTGACCATTGTCAGTGTTTGCATAGCCACCATTTGGCTAGCTTTTACTCCAGGATTTATTAAATTCAACTTCTGCATCATTTGCCATAGTGGTAACTGAACCTATGTCCCCAGCACATTTGCCTGAGGTTCGGGATTACTTGTCCCTCAGTGACATTACCACCACTCCTTTTCTCTTACTCTTTTTCTTGCCCTCAGGCATTTTAGTGAAGTCTTCCAACTTTTGAAGTGAACACACAAACAGAAATTGTAGGAAAAGTTTAGCAGGTCAATGTTTGTGGAGAGAAAGCAGAGTTAACTTTTTGAGTCCAGTGGCCCTCCTTCAGAATTCAATATCTGCTTTTGTTTCAGATTTCCAGCATCTGCAGTTCTTTTTTATCAGTTTGTTTTCTTTGAAGTGAGGAGGTGGGTGTTAATAGTTCAGTGCCAAAAACAGTTGGAGTAAAACTGTGCTGCTGCCTCGTCACTGGTCCAGGAGCACTCAGCAGTGGAAAGATCCAGAAGGCTGTCTGTATCTGTTTGTATGCATATGGTGGCAAGAGTGTTAAACGGCCTGATAAATTGTGCAGTCATGCTGGAAACAGCTTAGGTAACTCGTGTCTGCTCTAAAGTTAAAGGAATTGAGAGTTTAGTTTGAGGTCTGTTTTATATGTATCCCCTCCTGATACAAGCTGAAGAAAAGACATCCAGTGAAAGCCCTGAAATTTGCCTAACGGAAGCTGGTTGGAGCTGTGACAAAATGAGCAAGCAGCCTTGCTGTGGATATAGTGGTAAATCATTGCTTCAATTTTGATGTTTGTAAGGATGTTGTTGGATAAAAGTAAGAGTGCGTTTGAATCCTGTTCTGGTGCTTATAATGAATTCTTTCCAACCATTTCTTTTCATGTAATAGCTTGTTTCTCTTGAACAAACTTTTTGTTTTTCATGTTAAAAGTACACTAGCAGACTCTTGTAAATATGTTCAGTAACTGGTCATCGTAGTTTTAAAAACAAAAATAAAGGTCTGTCAAGCCACACTTCACTGAGGGATCTAACTTGTCTAATCTTAATGTTAGCTGTGATTGTAATAATGTGACATCTTAGTAGTTGGTACATAATGCACTCTTCAGCATTAACCATTTGAGACCTTTGGACTTATTCAATGGGGGGGGGAGGGGGGTTGGGCAGGATGGGGGAGGTGGTGCAGTAGCAGGTGCCAAAGATTGACCCTCGCCTGCAAAATTTCAGACAGGTTGGGGATAGGAGGGTACATAAAACATGGAACATTACAGCGCAGTACAGCCCCAATGGCCGCTGGTGTTGCACTGACCTGTGAAACCAATCTGAAGCCCATCTAACCTACACTATTCCATTATCGTTCTTATGTTTATCCAGTGACCATTTAAATGCCCTTAAAGTTGGTGAGTCTACTACTGTTGCAGGTAGGGCATTCCACGCCCTTACTACTCTGAGTAAAGAACCTACCTCTGACATCTGTCCTGTATCTATCACCCCATTAAAGCTGTGTCCCCTCATGCTAGCCATCACCATCCGAGGAAAAGGGCTCTCACTGTCCACCCTATCTAATCCTCTAATCAACTTGTATGATCATCATTGGGGATGATCTGGTTCTGTGGGCAGGTGCTGAGGAAGGTGATGTGGCTGTAGCACCTGGTTTACTTCAGGACATGGTTAAGCAGTTTCAAGGCCAAAGAGATTACAAGAGAGTTGCAGTGGGAGAGAGATCTACTGAGGTTGTTTTGGAGGGAGGAGGGTAAAGTCCCCAGGGTAGGCATCCTTAGAGGCTTCACAGTGGGGTTAAAATTGTTTCAGAGATAGTACGAGTAGGCAGTGGGAGGACGGTCCTCTGGGTTTTACATATTCCCAGATCTTCAAACACTGGTGGAGTGTGTATAATCCAATTCAATCCGTATAAACCTGTTCAGAGTTCTTTTGTAATTAGCCATTATGCTCAATTTGAAAGAGGATACGGCCTGCAAATGTACAAATAAGCTTCATTTCAAAATGGGATAGGCAGGCACTTGGGGTATTGAACCAACATGTGAATAAACCCACCCAATAAATGGGCTGTCACATTTTCTGTTGGAGAGTGCATTTCTGATTTGTGTCCATTTATTCATAGTCCCACAACTATGAGCTGTTTTCTATCACTGCATTAATAGAAAACCACTGTGGGTGCTTAATTTCAGAATGCTGGTGGTAATTGTGTGTGCTACTTTCATTAACTGCATGATGATTTTGTTCTCCAGCATGCTAATTATCACTGCGTGTTTAACTCTCAAAAACAAGATTCTGCTGTGTAACTCAAAAGAGATTTGCAATTATATAGTACTTTACATTTCAAAAGCACTTAGTTGTCTGTACATGGCCTTGGAAGTATGTAGGAATCATAGCCAGAATGTGCACAGCAAGCTCCCACAAACAGCAATGTGACAAAGACTGTTCCCTTTTTAAAAATGATGCCAGTTCAGAATACCAGAGAGAATTTTCTTATTCCATTGAATTAGTGCTTTCTTTATATTAGCTTCATAAACATTACATATGCTGCTTTTTTCCTTTTCAGTAAATTCATAACCTCCCTTGTTATTCAAGGGTCCCATACCTTGACATCCTTGGTCCGAGCTCCTTACTGGAACTTGCCAGTCCTGAACTCTCCCCAGCAGGTCTTTGTACGATTACCACATGTCAAATATGGACTGTCTGATAATAGCTCCTCCTAATTAACACTCCCTAGCTCCTGCCTAATAATGTAATTTACCCTCCCCCAATTTAGTACCATACTACAAGATCCTGACTTATCCTTATTCATTGCTATCTTAAAACTTAAGGAGTAGCGATCACTGTTTCCTGGATGCTCCCCCACTGAATGGCAGGTCACCTGGTCAGACTCATTAGCTGGTACAGGGTCCAGTATAGTTTCTTCTCTAGTTGGACTATCCATGTACTGTTTCAAGAAACCCTCTCGGATGCGCTTAGCAAATTTTGCCTCAAAGGAGTCTAAAGGAGTCCCAGTCAATATTGGGGAAGTGAAAGTTAAAGTCATCCACTGTGACAAGTCTGTGTTTTAATGTGTTTTTCCATAGTATTGATGTCACACACAGTCTGTGGATTAAGACCAGGAATTCTACTCTCACATTCAGAGGGTTAGGTTTAAGGTACCAGCTTCCCAAAGTCCTAATCACTATGTTGACCAAATAGTAGTTGCATTTATGGCAGTCATGCAATAAATCAACTTATCATATAAGAACAGTGGTTCTTGTATAGATGGATGGAGATGGAGCCCACAGAGAAAGGTAACCCTTTCACCTACTTGTTGTACCCATTATCAGCTTTTCTTCTTGCCTAACTTATAATCAACCAAGAGATTACAAGAACTGCAGATACTGGAGTCAGAGACAACAAGTTGTCGAGCTGGAGGAACACACAGCAGATCAGGCAGCATCAGAGGAGCAGGAAAGTCAACGTTTCGGGTCGGGACCCTTTTTCAGAATTGACATCAAAGTTCTGAAGAAGGGTCCTGACCCAAAACTTTGACTTTCCTACTCCTCTGATGCTGCCTGATCTGCTGTGTTCCTCCAGTTCCACACTGTGTTGTCTCTTATTATCAACCATCCTTTGTCTACCTAACTTGCATTCTTTCTCTCTGGGCTCCATCTCTGCTCGCATTTTTTTCCTCCCCATCTGCTGTCATTAGTGTAATTATCAACTTTTCCCAGCTTCTATCTCAGTTACAAAGAAGAATCTCTGGACTCTAAACATGAACTGTACTTTCTTTCCACATGCTGCCGGGTCTGCTGAATTTCTCAAGCAATTTCTGTTTTTGTTTGCAAGAGAAAGACAGTTAGACAGACAAAGGGACAGATGACAGTAAGCCAAAGAAGGAGAAAAACTGATAATGTGGGCCATAAATAGGTGAAAATGAGTTGGTTATGCTGAGAGAAGCCCTTGTCGTGACAGGGCCTAGGGTGTGGGGGTGGCTAAAGAACATGGAATGAGAGTTCATTTTCTAAAATTATTAAACTCACTAATGAGCCCTGAAGGCTTCAAATTCCTCACCTGTGGTCACCATTGAGAAGGTGGCAGTGAGTTAACTTCCTGATCTGCTGTAGTCAGTGTGTTCTATTGTGCCATTAGGTGGACACTTTCAGGGCTTTGACCCTTTTATGATAAATGATGTAGTTCTGAGTTGAGGTCATGTGCACCTTGGAGGGTCGAAGGGAGAATGTGTTACTCCTTTCCTGAATGAGTACCAAGTGATTTAACACTTCTGCTTTGAGCCAACAATATTTTTTAACACATTCGTCCTCCAGTGTTAGTCCTTTCTGCATCTTCTATTTTCATTGCTCCTTAATTGGTGGCTGTCTTCAGCTACCTCGGCAATGAATTTAGCCTAGCTCACCGCCTCCAAGTCTCTTGTGTTTCAAGATTTTTCTCTCTTTGCTTTCACCTCTCATGGGATATTGGCATTGTACCGAATAGCAGCGCACCCATTGCTAATTGCCCTTGAACTGAGTAAATTTTTTCTATTAATTTTTTGTGGGCTGTGGGTGTCGCTGGCTGACCAGCATTTCTTGTGATTTCTAGGTCTTGAGTCACTATCTGAAATGGATAGAAACATTGTCCCCGTATCCTGGACCAGTATTTCTCAACATAAATCAACATCAAGAGCAGACTAACTGCCTTTCATCTCCTAGGTGTAAGTGGGACTGTTTGAAAATGTGCAACTAAATCTTAATTTTCAGTGATGGCTCATTTTCACTCCTCCTAATATTTTTATTTTCCCAGGAGATGTGGTAGACATTTATCAACGGGAGTTTCTAGCACTTCGTGACAGACTGCATGCAGCAGAGCAAGAAAACCTCAAACGTTCCAAAGAGCTGAACCTTGTCTTGGATGAGATAAAACGAGCTATTGCTGAGAAACAAACCTTAAGGGATTTCAACAGGACTTGGAGTAACTTATCAGGTACCCTCCGTAATACAATGGATCTACTCTGCATAGGACAAATACAATAGCAAATACTGTTTTGGAACCTTTAACTGAGTAAAAATGTCCCATGGTGCTTCAAGGGTGGTTCCCAAATGAAATTTGGCAGTGAGTCCTGTGCAGAAGACGTACAAGAACAGCTGATCAAAAACTTAATCAATCGTAGATTTAAATATCATCCCTAAATAGAAAGGAGCTGTGAAGTTTAAGGAGAAAAAACTTTAACAGCTGAGGACACAATTATTAATGGTGAAGTGATAAATGATTGGGTTGTACAAGAGACCAAGATTGAAGAAGCACAGAGATCTCTAAGGGTTGATTAATGGGAGAAAATTAGAGAGGGGCAAAACTATGGGGATATTGAAAACAAGATTGAGAACTTTAAATTGTGGGAGTTATTGGATTGGAGACCAATTTAAGTCATTGAGCACAGGATGGTGGGATGAAGGCGACAATGGCAACAGCTGGTTATATGATGGTTGCTATATGATGCTCCCCTGCTGAGGGGCATCACCTCCTATCTAACATTCAGTAACATCCTATTTAACAAATTCATAAGAAAAGGCATTTTTCAGATCTTAACATTTACAGTATATATTTTTATTTGAAGATAAGTATCTGTGGTCAGACTAATTCAAACCAGTACTCCCAAAACATTGTGTGTCTTATCAGTTGCGGTGTCATGTTTTAGTGACACAGCCATGCCTTTCGATATCCTTACATTGAGTAAGAAATTGTTGAGAAATGTAACAGGCTATTCAGCTCATGGAGCCTAGTTCTTTCTGGTTGTGCTTGCATTCCAGCAAGGCCAATGTAAATGTAATTGTGAACATGAACAGGTTCTCTGCAGTGAGTGAGGTTTTATCTCATCAGTTAAATTCTGTCACAAACCTGTTCTACGCCAGTATATAGAATGGTCTTTCCTGTTAATTTATTCCATTCTATTACTCACTGGGTAGAAATATTTCCACTTGAATTCATTGAATCACATATACATGTAAATAAATAGCATAAGAGAATTCAGTCAAGGATTTTATTTTCGTTGACAATGCTCTTTAACATTTAAGGGTAATTTTCAGAGAAGTTCTGCAAAATAAAAGTTCATTAATGGAAACTCATTCTAATCCGAAGTGCTGGCAATACTCGAACCTTAAAACTGTTGATGGAGATGAAAGTGGAAGAGTTTAATTTTGGAAGCTGCATCTTAATCTGCATCTTTTTTTTTGATTTGGCTCCAGTAAAGGTGAAATCACAACAGATCACGAAACATCTCATTTGTCATTTGGGAGACTGACCTGTGGTGTGAGGCTAACTCAAATGAGAGTGGAGAAATAAGAAAATTAACACGCTTACATTTTCTGCAGTGAAAGACCTTAGCCCATCGGTTAAAACAGGTGCAAGTTTTGAACCTGTACACTCAAAATAATTTGTTTATTTCCCTCTCTGCTTGAAACTCTGTGTGTTTATCTGGGCCGTAATCTCTACCTTGTACATCTCCTATGTGTCTCCAACCATCTCTTGTATCTACTTCCTTTGAACAGTTCCGTATAACCAGCTTGTTTTACTGATCTTGTGGTCACCTGTCCCAATTTATGTCATCTATGGCCTGCTAGTTAAAGGTGTTAACTGAATGCAAGCTTGGTGAACTGTGCAATTAACCATAGAATGTCTGTAGTGATTGGAATTGAGTGGATCTTATTGACTGAGATCCTTGATTGACCTAGCTTAACAGCCCCAATGAGGGAGTCCTGGCTGACAGATATAAACAGGGGATTTAGAATCTCCCAACTTCAGGGACTGGCTCAGAGCTGGATGGCCACAGCCAGTGTCCCATGTTCAAGTAAATAAGGGGTAACTTGGTGATGGGATACTGGTCTCAGTGCAGTTATACCAATGACTAAATAAGGAAGACTGTTTCCACGTATGAGGATTATCTTGTTTACAAAAAGGGAAGCACTGTAGGTGGTGGAAGAAATAATATACTCCGCAGACCAGTAGGTATCTGGAAACAGAACAGAGGTTAAATGGATGAAATATCAGTTGACCAGCATTCATCAAACATGTGCAGAAGTTATAGAATGTCTTGAAGATTATAGAACCCCTACTGTGCAGAAATAGGCCCTTCAGCCCAACAAGTCCACACTGCCCCTCAGAGCATCCCACCCAGATGCATTCCCCTATAACCCATCTAATCTACACATCCCTAAACACTATGGGCAATTTAGCATGGCTAATCCACCTAGCCTGCACATCTTTGGACTGTGGGAGGAAACCAGAGAATTGTGTTCGTTTTTGTGCAACTTAAAATCAGTGCAAAATTGAATCTGATGTAAAATATAATGTATTAAAGTATTTTTGAAACTCAAATATGATCCAAGTATGTATAGGTTCCTAGGAGTCCTGATGAAGGGTCCAGACCCACAATGTCAACTCTCCAGCCCCTGTGATGCTGCCTGACCTGCTGTATTCCTCCAGCTCCACGCTATATTGACTGCATGTAGGTTCCCATGGTTCCAAGTGAGTTTCAAGTGAAGGCAACATGAAGCTGTAGCGCTGCCTCTACAAAAATGAAATGAAAATTCTATAAATGATGACTGATGTGGGCGGGGGTTGGGGGGGGGTGTGGGTGGAATGTAGAAGCACCATATTGCAGAATAGTTTGTCTTTGTAAGTCTTTTTCAATCGTTATCAATAGTAAAGAACACTGCTGCAAGAAAGTACTTGTGTTTATATATTGTCTGCTATGGCTTCAAAATATTTAACCAATTAAATACTTTTGAAGTCCAATTAATAATGTAATATATAAAACAAAGCAGCCACTTTGTGACAATTCAACTCTGTCAAGCAGCAACATGATAACAGCTAGATATTACATTTTAGGTGGGAGTTAGGGGCATAAATTAGTCAGAGCACATGAACACAATGTCCCTGCCCCATCACCCATGTGGGATCTTATGCACACACCTAAAGAAGGAAGATCAAGCTTCTTGATAGAACTTTTTGTACAAAACATGTGCTGGAAGCAGTCCTGTGGTGTCTAGGGTCAAACTTGATAAGGTGCTCAAAATGACTGAGGGACTGGAACTCAAAATTTTTTAACTTGAGAATGACCATACTATGCACAAAGCCACCTTAAGTATCAGTGCACTCCTGCCAGTGTGGTGTAGTCATCAAAAGTGAATATTAAAATGTGTAAGATGTGGCCCTGGATTTAAAAAGTTGTGCAGTGCCTGCTAACCACGACTTCACAATCAATCTCTTTCTGAGGAAGGATGTCCTACTTATGGAGTGTGGTGAAAGTTTACCAAACTGATACCTGGGATGGCAGGACTGACACGTGAGAAGAGGCTGAATCAGTTAGGATTATATCCACTGGAGTTCAAAAGCATGAGGGGGAATTTCATAGAAATATGTAAAATTCTAACAGGACTAGGCATGGTAGATCTAGGAAGGATGTTCCCAAAGGCAGGGGAGTCTGGAACCAGGGAGTCACAGTTTACAGATACAGGATAAACCATTTAGGACTGATGAAGAGAGGTGTTTTTACCTTGAGAGTAGCAAGCTTGTGAAATTTGCTACTGCTGAAAGCAGATGAGGCCAAAATGTTGTGTGATTTCAGGAAGGCGTTGGATAGAGCACTTGGGGCTAAAGGGATCAAAGGAAATAAGGAAAAGCAGGAGCAGGCTGTTGAGTTGGATGATCAGGTATGGCCATAATGAATGGTGGAGCAGGCTTGAAAGGCCAAATGGCAGCCTCCTCTTATCTTCTGTTTTTATGACATGGAAGACTGGAGAGCAAGCCATGGGCCAGGGTGAGTGCATATTGCTAAGGTATTATAAGACATCCTGAAGCAATTATCAGAAACATAGATGACGAGCAAAGAGTCCTGTCCATCTAATCAGGAGAGAATGGAAATATGAATTTTATTTCTTGACGCACTGTGCAGTGAACAGCATGGAAGGAGACCTTTCAAAATATAATGTTGGAGTTACTGTTAAAAAGAGTGATCCAATTAATCATACAACCCTGCTCTTTCCCCTGAGTGCTGCAACTATTTTCTTTTTACAGCACTTATCTAATTCCATTTTAATGTTTTGTATTGAATCTGTTGCCACCATTCTGTTGAGCAGATTCCAGAGAATCATTTGCTGCTTAAAAATGTTTCAGTTTCTTTCCCACTTAACAAGAATTTGTGTAATTATTGACCTAGTGCTGGCGGAAACTCCATCACCCAAGATACTCTCTCAACTTCTAATGATTTTAAACACTGGTCTTCAATTTACTCAAACTCCCCTGCTTCAATGAGAACACCCTTATCTTCTGCAGTTTCACAACCTAATGAAGTTCCTCATCTGTAATACTATACTCTCAAATCTCCTTTGAACTCTCTGCAAGTAGCTGATAGCATCTTAAAGTGTGGCATTCCAAAATTGAGTACAATATTCCAACTAACATTTTCTCCAGATTTAGCGTAGCTTTCTTGCTTTTGTATTCTATGCTTCTGCTTGTTGTTAAAGCCAATATGCTGATCAACAGTCTTCATAACATGCCCACTCAAAAAAAAATTGTGCAAATGCACCCACCTGTCTGTCAGTTTCCTCCTCCCACCCCCTTCATAAGTCTATTATTTAGGGTGTTCTAAAATGTATACTTTCACACAACTATGCTGGTTAAATTCCATGTGTTGTGTTTGTCTGTTTTACTAGTTTGCCTAGAAATTCAAATGACCTCATAAGGTTTGAACTCACAACCAGTTTGCTATTGCAAAGACTCATTAACATTGCTTGGAACAGTGAAATCTGGTCTTGACAGACAGGCCCCATGGTGGGAGAGAATAAACATAAAAATCTTAAAATCTAACTGCCAAAATAGTAACCAAGGTGACCTTAAGGATTTGATACTCTGGGTTTATGATGTTTTGGCCTTTGATCATTTTGTTGTGACAATACTGCCAATATGATTGTGCCCTTAAGTGGGATTCTGCACAATACAGTTCTAACCTAAGAAATTTGGACTTGACTTTTACTTGCGTTGTTAGGAGCGTAACAGCAGGAAACCACCTCTGCTCCAATGTCAGCCGTCTCACAGCTGGTAGCACTTGTATCTCTGAATCATGATTTTGTAGATACAATTTCCATTCCAAGCCTTGAGCACAAAGATCTAGGCTGACATTATAGTGCACCACTGAGGAAGTTCATTGGAGGTGACAGTTTTCAAATGAGGCATTAAACAGAACAACTGAATTCCCCTACAGGATGACTAATGATACTGTTTTGTAAAAAGCAGGGAAGCTATCTCATGTGGCTTGGTAATATTTATCCTGCATCAACATCACAAAAATAGGCTATCTAAGAGCCATATCTGTACCATAGGAGCTTGCTGTGTGCAAATTGTCTTCTACTTCTAATGTAGGAACCATTTAATTGGCTGTAAAGGTCTCAGTGAAGTCCTTAGGTAATAAATGTGCTATGTAAATGCAAAACTTCCTTTCTTTCTCCGTTCAATTATACAATTGATCTGTACCTCAATTCCACATTTCTGCCTCTGCTCCATGTCCCTTACTTCACAAAATTTTATTGAACTGAGTCGTGAAAGCTCTAATTGAGCCCCTCATCCACACTTTTGGAGAAATAGGATTCCAGTTCTTACAACGTTGATTTGAAAAATGTACTTCCTGATCTTGATACAGTGCAGGATAAATTTAGTGTTTACTGCAACATGCCCTGGATGTGTTGCTAACATTAATTCCAAAGTTCAAATATTAAATATAAGGGTTAATTATGTAAATACCTTTAGTGTAAATGTTTTTGTAAGATTTTGAGCCACCTAGAAATACCACCATGCCTACCTTTTTTGTAATAAGTCGATTCAATAGTGTGTGCCATTCAGTACATTCAAACAATGGGGCTGAAATCTTGCAGAGAAATTGATTTGAAATTGCAGTCAGATGTATGTGATCAGTTTTATTTAACACATGTTAGAATGTAGTTCGGCAGAGGTCCATTTCATTTTTTCCTTTTTAACTCAAATTTAAATAAGTGGGTTTTAAATAACAGCATTTATTCTGCATTTCATTTAGTCCGTCTGTAACACACATCCTTTGGTAATAATTGGCTACAAGTTCGGTCACAGTCAAATATTCTCACCTCCATAATCAATTGGAGAGAGGCTTGCTTGAAATTGAGAGTCAAACGTGTTTTTTTTCTTTCCCCTCCCTAAATAAACTTCTCATTAAAACTCTAAATTAATTTATAGAATTATGCAACATTAAAGCAGCCTATTAAAATCTACAATGTGCTGACATGGGGATGCTTTCATTGCCTTTATTTTCTGGTAAAAGAGAAACAGACTTGATATGTGCATCTCTCAACCACAGGACATCTCAATCGTGAATTACTTCTGAAGTGCAGTCACTTTTGTAGTATAGGAAATGCTGCAGGTATCTTGTGCAAAGCAAGATGTTGCAAACCTTACCCATACCTCCTTGGAAGTCATGGCATGGAATATTGTGCACTTTTTGAGTGAACAATAGGGGTTCATTTTAATTAAAGATGCCCAACATGGATGATCACAGCTTTGTCCCAGTCATCTCATACCCCTTGTTACCACTCAAAACGTCTTTGATGCTGACTGTACTTCTCAATGTAATCATTGCAACCTAATGCTTAAGAAAAGGTTAATGGTATGCAGAGTGGAAAATCTAGTTATTCCTTTGGCAGTTTTTAGAGTTATGCGTTTTACCTTGCTAAGCATAGCTAGTTTTTTAAATAGGTAACACAGAGTATAAGGAGTCGGGACAGGAGTCGTTAGGATGTGAAGCTTGAGCATCATTTGATATTCCCAGTGTTATAATCAAGATTTGTAGATTCCTAATATGCTTTAATTCTGTTGTTAGTGTATATCCCTCTCTCATAAGTACTTTGAATACTTTTCAACTTTTGTCCCTTTATTCCATTATGCTTGTATTGCATCGTTTCCCATGCTAATGAAAATGCAGACGGGGCTACATAGTCGCAAAGTGAGGGTTGGTGGACAATAGGATAATGGGAGAAGGGATGTGGACCTGCAGTTTCTTATTAGCTTTCCTAAGATGTCAATGTCCTGTGTTTGAACAGTTGCATTCATATTTTTACTGTTTTAAATTTAATGTGTTTATTTCTGTGTAAATCTTGAAAGCATTTTAAGAAATCATTTTTCTTTGCAGTGATTTTTCTTTAAAGGTACAACCTGAAAATTACTTCTAGGCCATTGAAGGTGATGACAGGGAGCACTTCAAACAAAGAGTAGTTAAAATCTGGAATTAGCTGAAGTAAAAAAGTGTGGAGGGCCATGGGGTGGGTCAACTGAAAAATCAAAACTGAGACCAATGATGTTTCTTGGGCAAGGGTGTTAAATGTTGAAATTCAGATCAGTTATGGTTGAATTGAATAGTGGAACAGGCTTGACACTGAATGGCCTGCACCTGTACATGTATTTGTGAGCCTTTCTCCCTGTTTTAACTAGTTCTCAATGAATTTTCAGTTAAAACCTTACTCCTAATTTTATTTTCCATCTGGTTATGTTGGTTTTTCAAATATGTCAATCTTCATTGCAGCTGAAACCAAACTCAAACTTTGGAACATCACAGTCAGTAAGAATGTACTGCAGCTGCCAAGCATCTTCCATCATCTCCCACATCTGCTCGCCAGAGAAGACAGTTTCCAGCCATCTGTCTACCTGGGACAGAGGAGAACTGGAGGTAAGAGCAATCAGTTGAGACAAAAACATTTGGTGATTTTATAAGGTTGGAGCTTTGAACAATTAATTCAAGTCCAACTGGTAATTAGGTATGGGAGGAAAATGTAAAACTACATAAGACATTCAAAATTCTGTCACCCCATGTGCTAACTGGCACTCCCATTTTCCTAACAAATGCATTTTTGATCCAAATTGTTTTCCTGTTTGGAAATGTCTCTGATATGAAATTCCCATTATTGTTTTCATGCTTGACCCTTTCATATCTTTGTAACCTCCATCAACCTGACAATCTTCCAAGGCTTTTACAGCAATCTTATTTTGATCTCTTACACTTCTCTGATTTTAGTGATTCCACTGTTGGTGGCCTTAACAATAGCTGCTCAGGTTCTAAGCTTTAGAGTTTCAACCTTGAAACTTATTCTGTCTCTCTCTTCTGAAGGCACTCAATAAAGTATACATTTTAAACCATGCTTCTGTGGAACAATGCCAAATTTTATTGGATAACGCTCCTGTGAAACACCTTGATCAATTCTGTAATATTAAAGATGCAAGATACAGCTATGCTGATGAATGTGCATGTATAGATCATGATCATGATCAGGATGATGGATGTATAACTTACAAATGTTTCTATCAATTACTATCTTGACCTCTTGTTTTGTTGCCTATCTCCCCCAAATAAATCTTGATTTCTAATTTGTTTCTTATTCCCAGCTTTTCTCTTTTTCCCCAAAAATGTCCCCTAAGGTTTTGGAGTAGATTTATAGCTCAGGTTGTGGTTGTTGAGGTTGGCTGACTCGATGAGCTGGTTTGTTGTTTCGCAGACGTTTCGTTACCGTGCTGGATGATGTCCTCAGTGCAGCCTCCGATGAAGCATCAGTGTGTTTTCCTGCCAGGCTTTTAAACTGTGGAGTCCGTTGAGCTGGATTGCCCCACTTCTGGTTTTCCTTCGTAGTGGAGTGTATATGGGGTTAAGTGCTATGTGTTTATTAATAGGAATGGCCAGGCATCTAGCAATTCCAGATAATAAAATGTGAGGCTGGATGAACACAGCAGGCCAAGCAGCATCTCAGGAGCTGTGCCTGTCTCTGCTTAGCTTGTCCCAGGATTTTGGTGTTGTCCCAGTTGAATTTGTGGTTCTCCTTGTCCATGGGGATTGAGATGAGTGAGTATCGGTCGTGTCTTTTTGTCGCCAGTTGGTGTTCATGTCCTCTTGTTGTTAGTGTCCTTCCTGTTTGTCCAATGTGGTGTTTCTCACTGTCTCTGCTGATCTTGTAGATGACATTGGTCCTGTCCATGGTGGGGAGTGGGTGAGCACTTGTCGTAGGGTTGATGCGGGCTTGTGTGCCACTTTGATGCCCAGCGGTTGTAGGAGCCTTGTGGTTAGTTCCAATGTGTTCCTGATGTAGAGTAGTGTGATGAATGTGCTGGGGCATGTAGTGTCTTCCTGTTATTAATGTAGGCATCTTCTGACCCAGTTTTTTGGGTATCCATTATCATTGAAAACCTGGAAGAGGTATTCTTCTTCCTCTTGGCATTGTTCCATGTTGCTGCAGTGTGTTGCTGCCTGTTTAAATAATGTTCGCTCGCAGCTTCGTTTGTGTGTGCTGGGATGGTTACTATTGAAATTCAATACCTGGTCTGTGTGTGTGGCTTTTCAGTGTACTTTCATTTGGCACTCCCCATTTTTCTTGTGCATCACCATGACGTCCAGGAATGGGAGCTGTTTGTTCTTCTCCTCTCTGAATTTTATTCCGATGAGGGTGTTGTTTACAAGCTTGTGTGTCGCCTCTAGTTTGGTTTGTTTAATGATGACAAAGGTGTCGGCCATGTAGCGTATCCATAGTTGTGGTTGGATTAGTGGAAGGGCTATCCTTTCTAGTCTTTGCATCACTGCCCCTGCTATGAGTTTGGAGATGGGTGATCCCGGGGTGTCCCATTGATTTGTTTTAGTTGAGAAGTCTTCCAAACTTCCCAAGTAATTGTGACTGTTCTTTGCAGTAACAATAGAAATTTCTTTCTCTTGTTGTACAAATAGTAAGGAATTCAAGCCCACTTTGTTTTTGATGACTCTTGGAATAGAAATGTAGCAATCAGGAGCAGGAATAGGCCTTTGAGCCTGCTTCACCATTCAATATGATCCTCTATCTCATTGGCATATTTCTCCCCATACCCCTGATCCCTCTAAAATTATATCCATCTCTTTCTTGAATGTGTTCAGGGACTTGGCCTCCACTGCCTTCTGAGATAGAAAATTTCACAAGTTAACAATCTTTTAAGTGAAGAAATATTTCCTCATCACAATTGTAAGTGGTTGATCGTGTCCCCTAAGACTGTGTCCCTGATTGTAGACTCCCCAGCCAGGGGAAACATTCTGTCCACATCTAAGTGATAACACAATGTGGAGCTGGAGGAACACAGCAGGCCAGGCAGCAACAGAGGGGCAGGAAAGCTGACTTTTTGGGTTGGGACCCTTCTTCAAAAATGGGGCCTGTTTCTGAAGACATGTCAACTTTCCTGTTCCTCCGACGCTTCCTGGCCTGCTGTGTTCCTCCAGCTTCTCGCTGTGTGTTATCTCTGACTCCAGCAACTGCAGTTCTTACTATCTCTCTACATCTAATCTGTCCAGCTCTGTTAGAATTTTATACATTTCAATCAAGATTTCAATCAAGTCTTCACTCATCCTTACAAACTCTATTGAATTCAAACCTGGCAGAACCATTGTCTCCTTGTAGGACAACCTGCCAACCAAAGTATCAGATTAGTTAACCTGTGCTGCATTCCCCTTACGGCAAATATGTCTTGCTTAGGTAAGGAGAACAAATCTGAATGCAAGTGGTGATGGTCTAGTGATGTTATTGCTAGACTACTTAGTCCAGAGACACAAGTAATGTTTTGGGAGATTCCAAAAACAGAGATTGCTGGAGAAATTCAGCAAGTCTGGCAGCATCTGGGGAGAAAAAACAGTTAGTGTTTTGAGCTCACTGACGCTTCTTCGGAGTATCTCACAAAAATCCTTCGAAAAAGGGTCGCTGGACTTGAAACATTAACTCTGCTTCCCTCTCCACAAGTGCTGACAGATCTGCTGAGTTTCTCTAGTATTTTCTGTTTCTGTGTGCGTCAGGTATCCGGCATCTGCAGTTCTTTGTTTTATTGTAACATTCTAGGGGACCAGGTTTGAATTCCATCATGGCAAGTGGGGGGAGTTTGAATTTAATAAAAATCTGAAATTAAGTGTTTAATGGTGACAGTGAAATCATTGTCAATTATCAGAAAACCTGTGTGGTTCACTGATGTCCTTTACCTTGCCTGGCCTACATGTGACTCCAGAGCCACAGTAATGTAATTGACTGTTAACCACGCTCTGGGAAATTAGGGATGCCTAATAAATGCTAGCCTAGTAGTAATGCCCACAACCAATGAATGAATTAAGAAAAACCCTAGTTGTGGTCTCACCAAGACTCTGTATAACCGCAGTAAGACACCCCTCCTTGTGAACTGAACTGCATTCGCAGTGAAGGCTAATATACTATTTGCTTCCTCGTTGCTTTCATCAACTTTAATTGACTGGCGTGCATGTACACCCATACTTCCAGATATGTCATCGTTTAAATAATACTGTCCTGCTTTTCACACCAAAGTGTGTAATTACAAATTTAACCACATTGTACTGTCTCTGCCATTGTTTGCCCACTTGCTCAGCTCATCTCAATCACCTTGAATTCTCTTTGCTGCCTCATAACTCTCATCGTTGACTAGTTTTGAGTCATCAGCAAATTTGGAGATAATGTATTCATTTCCCGCATTCAGGTCATTATTTGTTGTCAACTGTTGGGTTATAAGTCTTGATGTATAAACTCTGCTTTATATTATTGACAGTATCTTCACCTATTTTCTGGGTCGTTTGTTTTTTTGGTCCACAGTTTCAATTGTGATGGGAGTTCCAACCGTAAAGCGGGAGGTGCACAGTTACCTGACTGACACATTGAACTCGCTCATTTATGAACTGTCCCCAGAGGAAAAGCAAGACTGTGTGATTGTTGTACTCATTGCAGAGGTGAGTGAAAATGTACTGCTGGATTTATATTTGAGTTTTACGATTAACACCTTTTTCTCCTGCACTTCCTAGACAAAAATAAGCAGGCTCTTTGCATCCATCACATTGCACCTTCTCTTTGAAGTTCCTGATTAGGTCACCAATCAACTTCTCAAGATTTTGTTTTTAGTCAAATTTGGCTTATTTTGATTTTTAATCTAGTTTAAATGATCTAATTTGTTATGGGTTAAATACATACCTGTAGACCAAGCCTCGTTCTGTTGAAATGTCATTGTGCGGTTTCTCTCTCTCTCAATGTTCACTGACATTTGTTGCTTCACTCCAGCATTACTCTTTTCATGCTCATTTTTCATTATTTGTAGGAGCTTGTTTTTTTTTTGAAAGATTTCCTACGCAACCACAAAAACTATACTCTACTGCCTGTAAAGTGTGATAGGATGTCCCAGGATTGTGAAATTCGCTATCAAAATACAAGTCACTTTCATGAAGTTTGCTGTGATTTCACAAAAATTGAAAATGCAGGTCTAAGTAACAATTTATGGCTGATCATTCCATTTGCATCTCCTCCTCTTAGTTTCTCCCTCTTTGAAATCACTGAAACAAACTGGTTCAAGTGTGATTTGGAGATTTTAGACTCCAAAGCCCTTTGTGGATGTGTGTTGAAGACAGATTTGACATTTCTGTTCAAATTGCTGGGTAGCTGTCATGCCTCAGTAGGATAATTTTATGAAATCCTGGACTTGTTTTCTGCTTCAGTGTTTTCAACAGCATGTAAGGCTGTTCAACTCATGGATTAAGTCAACTAAGCAAGTGAAGGGCTTTCACCTTGGAATAGCCTTGAAAATTACCTATAGTAACTGGATTAAATGTGCTGTTGTGTTAAGTGGACACAGAAATTTTGAGTCGCAAATATTAAATATGGATTAGATTTCACAGTTGTTGGTGTTATAATAAAGAGATGGAAAAAGCAACATTTCAGTTGCAATATGAATCACAAATTCAATGACTTAAGTCACTAAAAGGTCAAAAGACCCTCTGAGACCAGATGTTTGAATCAGTAAGTTAATGTTTTTAAGGTCTGGTTAGAGTGGTTAACGTTGAAGGAGAAATGTGAATACCTAGTCATTTAACTAGTTGAAATATATCACAAGATTTAGTGCTTTAAGTAAAGCACAAAATTATTGTCAGTAGTACTAATTAAACAAAACAAATAGGATTAAGTTAATGCCATAGCATTAGCATTTGCTTTCTCCAAAAATTCTCTCATAAGTAACAACATCTTAACAAAAAAAACACTGGAAATCACAACAGGTCAGGTAGAATCTGCGGAGAGAGAACAAGTTTTGTTTAAGTGTAGGTGATTCTTCATCAGAGCTTTGGCAAAAGCATTGGCTTTAAAGTAGGCTGGGGTAAAAAGGTTTTCTTTTATGAGGTTAGGCATAATGGATTCCGGTGAATGAGGAATTTCCTACGATTTACTACTAACGAAGTCCGTGTAATAGAAAATGGGGCAAAGTGCAAAATAGGCTGCTAATTTGCTACAGTGATAATGGGAACTGCAGATGCTGGAGAATCCAAGATAATAAAATGTGAGGCTGGATCAACACAGCAGGCCCAGCAGCATCTCGGGAGCACAAAAGCTGATGTTTTGGGCCTAGACCCTTCATCAGAGAGGGGGATGGGGTGAGGGTTCTGGAATAAATAGGGAGAGAAGGGGAGGCGGACCGAAGATGGAGAGAAAAGAAGATAGGTGGAGAGGAGAGTATAGGTGGGGAGGTCGGGAGGGGATAGGTCAGTCCAGGGAAGACGGACAGGTCAAGGAGGTGGGATGAGGTTGGTAGGTAGGAGATGGAGGTGCGGCTTGGGGTGGGAGGAAGGGATAGGTGAGAGGAAGAACAGGTTAGGGAGGCAGAGACAGGTTGGACTGGTTTTGGGATGCAGTGGGTGGAGGGGACGAGCTGGGCTGGTTTTGGGATGCGTTGGGGGTAGGGGAGATTTTGAAGCTGGTGAAGTCCACATTGATACCATTGGGCTGCAGGGTTCCCAAGCGGAATATGAGTTGCTGTTCCTGCAACCTTCGGGTGGCATCATTGTGGCACTGCAGGAGGCCCATGATGGACATGTCATCTAAAGAATGGGAGGGGGAGTGGAAATGGTTTGCGACTGGGAGGTGCAGTTGTTTGTTGCGAACCGAGCAGAGGCGTTCAGCAAAGCGGTCCCCAAGCCTCCGCTTGGTTTCCCCAATGTAGAGGAAGCCACACCGGGTGCAGTGGATGCAGTATACCACATTGGCAGATGTGCAGGTGAACCTCTGCTTAATGTGGAATGTCATCTTGGGGCCTGGGATAGGGGTGAGGGAGGAGGTGTGGGGGCAAGTGTAGCATTTCCTGCGGTTGCAGGGGAAGGTGCCGGGTGTGGTGGGGTTGGAGGGCAGTGTGGAGCGAACAAAGGAGTCACTGAGAGAGTGGTCTCTCCGGAAAGCAGACAGGGGTGGGGATGGAAAAATGTCTTGGGTGGTGGGGTCGGATTGCAGATGGCCGAAGTGTCGGAGGATGATGCGTTGTATCCAGAGGTTGGTGGGGTGGTGTGTGAGAACGAGGGGGATTCTCTTTTGGCGGTTGTGGCGGGGGCAGAGTGTGAGGGATGTGTTGCGGGAAATACGGGAGACGTGGTCAAGGGCGTTCTCGATCACTGTGGGGGGAAAGTTGCGGTCCTTGAAGAACTTGGACATCTGGGATGTGCGGGAGTGGATTGTCTTGTCGTGGGAGCAGATGCGGCGGAGGCGGAGGAATTGGGAATAGGGGATGGAATTTTTGCAGGACGGTGGGTGGGTGGAGGTGTATTCTAGGTAGCTGTGGGAGTCGGTGGGCTTGAAATGGACATCAGTTACAAGCTGGCTGCCTGAGATGGAGACTGAGGGGTCCAGGAAGGTGAGGGATGTGCTGGAGATGGCCCAGGTGAACTCACCCCTATCCCAGGCCCCAAGATGACATTCCACATTAAGCAGAGGTTCACCTGCACATCTGCCAATGTGGTATACTGCATCCACTGCACCCGGTGTGGCTTCCTCTACATTGGGGAAACCAAGCGGAGGCTTGGGGACCGCTTTGCAGAACACCTCCGCTCAGTTCGCAACAAACAACTGCACCTCCCAGTCGCAAACCATTTCCACTCCTCCTCCCATTCTTTAGATGACATGTCCATCATGGGCCTCCTGCAGTGCCACAATGATGCCACCCGAAGGTTGCAGGAACAGCAACTCATATATTCCGCCTGGGAACCCTGCAGCCTAATGGCATCAATGTGGACTTCACCAGTTTCAAAATCTCCCCTTCCCCCACCGCATCCCAAAACCAGCCCAGTTCGTACCCTCCCCCCACTGCATCCCAAAACCAGTCCAACCTGTCTCTGCCTCCCTAACCTGTTCTTCCTCTCACCCATCCCTTCCTCCCACCCCAAGCCGCACCTCCATCTCCTACCTACCAACCTCATGCCACCTCCTTGACCTGTCCATCTTCCCTGGACTGACCTATCCCCTCCCTACCTCCCCACCTATACTCTCCTCTCCACCTATCTTCTTTTCTCTCCATCTTCGGTCCGCCTCCCCCTCTCTCCCTATTTATTCCAGAACCCTCACCCCATCCCCCTCTCTGATGAAGGGTCTAGGCCCGAAACGTCAGCTTTTGTGCTCCTGAGATGCTGCTGGGTCTGCTGTGTTCATCCAGCCTCACATTTTATTATCTGCTAATTTGCTACTTCCGGTTTTATGCTGCTGCCCAAGACTGGTCTATAGAATCATTAGACTCCTTACAGAGTGAGGAAAGAGGTTATTTGACCCATTGAGTCTGAGCCAACCCTCTGAAGAGCTTCTCACCCAGACCCAACACTCTCCCCTCCTACCCCATACCCTATCCCCATAACGCCAGCATTTACAATAGCTAATCTACCTACCCTGCACATCCTGGAACACTATAGGGAAATTTAGCATAGCCAATCCACCTAACCCACACGTCTTTGGGACATTGGGAGGAAACCAGAAGTCCCGGTGGAAATGCACACAGATGCGGGGAGAATGTGCAAACTCCACAGTCTCCCAAGGCTGGAATTGAACTAGGATCCCTGATGCTGTGAGGCCGCACTGCTAACCACCTGAATCACTGTGCCACCCAAAGATACCAGTCTTTGTTACCAGCAAATGAGGAAAAATATACAAATACAAAATTTTCAAAAGCAACAGGAGTTCATTTAGATTCAGATTAGAGCCTTTGTGAAACAATTGAAAGGGGTATGTGGGGGATTAAAGACTTCGGTAAATGCTGCTTTTGTTATATGAAGGTCATGCTTTAATTGATGCTTTTTGTTTGTTCTTGTCACTTAAAGTTCGCACACAACTATAAACACAACTCTGCAGGGTTACAGTCATTTACAGAATTGTTGGGTTGCTGCCATCATTAGAACTGTAGAGTCAGCCTTTCATACAGTTTACCTATAGTTTGCACAGAGGCACCTGCTACTGCAACAGAAGTCAGTAGGTTGTGGTGGGCTCTGGAGAGAATTAGAGAAAAAACATTGAGAGCAATAGTTGCAAAACAAGGCTTTACTCAAAGTTGTCACGGATAGTAGGAACTACCGATGCTGGAGAATCTGAGATAACACTGTGTGAAACTGCTTGGCCTGCTTTACTCAAAGCTGACTGTTAGTTTCAAAACATTTAGCTTTTTGCATTTGAAGCTGTAATTGAGATCCACACAGTGACTAACCTTGTCTTTTGTGTGTGCGTGTATGAAATGTTTCCTATTGTTAAAGTTAGATGATTTACGCAAACTGGTGTTTCAGGGGAGCACTGGAAAAGGACAGCAAGAATTGGTAGTACATGAGATGAATTTCTTGGCACAGGACTACTTCATGGGGGTCTATTGACTGAGAAGCAAGTTTCAGAATTTGGCAAGATGGTTTTGAGGACAGAGGATCGGGGATTTGAAGGAACACAGTTTTTGGGTTTGTGCGCCATGGAGAGGATATCTCTGGGCCAAAAACATGCAGAAATTTCTGAAGAGGAAATCCTTAGATTTTGTAAGACCTTGAACCATTTCACTGAATGTGGCAGTATTAGGGATTTGAGGGATACTGGTTTTTGGAGGGGAGTAACAGTTTGCTGCCTTATGTAGAAAGGATTGGTGTTATTATCTGAGCTGATGTTATTGCTAGACCAGACTGAAATCTGGCTTTGTGGTATCTTTCTTTTAATTTAACAAGGTAGTCTTTCACTGAAATACAAACATACAAAATTGCAGACTTGTTTTTAAACAATAAAAACAATATTGCATAAAAGAAAACATAAAATGGAATGAACTAAGCTGTTTATATGGAACGCTATTGATTTAAAAACACTCAGTTAAAAATACAATTCCTTCTATCCTGTTGCAACATTATAGTACTCAAATACCAGAGAGATTTTGCCTTTCTATAACACCTAATGATTTAACCATTTCTTACAGTTCCTGCCTTGATTTAGTCTCACAACTGAGTTTAGACTTTCTCAATTTCAAATAAGCCTTTGAGGATTCTAACCAAGTATATTGGTCCAGAACTTTCAAACTAAAATCTTTACACTGAGGTAACCTATTTCCTAACAGTTGTGAATTATCTCCTTTCTTCAGGAAAATCTGTTCCACACATTTAACTTCCACCAGGACCTCTTCAAAATGAAAAATAACAATTCTCAGGTCTTCTTAACAGAAAACAATCCTTACACTCACTGTTTACTCTGTCCAATGCAAACGAATTCCTGTTATTGTCCCTCTCATACTAGTTTTTTAAAAAATAAAATCATAGAGACAGAAATGCTGGGAAGTTAATCATTAAATTCCCTCATACACACACAGATCAACCCAAGTGCAATGTTTTCAATATAAAGCTCTGAAATAACTGACATTAAAATATATTCACAAATTGCATCAAACTAGAAGGAAAATCACAGGAAAAAGAGGATTTTTATTTGCTCTTTGTAGATCATTGTCTCTCCAGCCAACTGATCTCTTGTGCACTTGACTTCTCCTTCTCCTTCACAGCCACCTTCCTTTTTAGTTCTTGTCTGTGATTCTTTACTCTGAAATAGTTAAACGTGAAGTTGCTGTACCTGAATGGCTAAAGTATATTTAGCTCCCTGAATATGTATCCATACAAATAATGAACTCCGTATGTACATGTTCTGATTATCTGGATACAAGCCAGCCAGATACAAGTTTCAAATGTTCTCCTTTAAATGAACAATTAATGTGTTAGTGGATTTTTAGCTTCTCCAACCAGGGGATACTTCCTTGAATGAATGTTCGTTTGCTCATTGGTCAGGCCCATTTGTTTACAATCTCTTTAACCTAAGATCCATCCATTGAGCTTCAAAACATGACTGAATTTTCTAAGAAATAAATCTGACTTAAAAATAAGTCTCAAAACTCGTTAAAAATAAATCCACTCTCCATTAAATGATTTCGTTATTTCGTTTTTCTAACCATAAGTAAAGTTACCAGGATCACAGATGCTATGGGTCACAAGGGTGTGTTTGTCTGAGGAATTTATAGCATTTATAGTTTATAAATTATCTTAGGTATTTTAAATGTCATCTTTCAAACAAACAGAGTGTAAGTCCTTTTGAAGGTGGGCGTGTGTGCAAGTGTATGTGAGAGAGAGGTTCTTCCCCACCCCTCGCCCCAGTCCAAACCAACACTCCCACCACCAATGCCCACCTTTTTGGCCTGGGTCCCACATTAGTCTAGGTGCATTGCTGCCACCCCTCCTCGGGGAGGGCAGGACTACTATGTTTTGCAGATCAGACCAGTAGAGTATCTTTTAGACAGTTACGTGACATAATGGCATGTGACAAATACATACATAATTCTCTTTCAGAGCAAGAGAGTCATTCAGTTGCAGTTTTGTAATGGACAGTAACATCAGTCAGCACACATGTACAAGTTTGTGATATTATAGCAATGTAA